>NC_050448.1:12971875-13239375 GCF_903995425.1 Onychomys torridus
ATTCAGTTTCTTTTACTCAGATTTTTGTCTTCATAATTTTCATAATGTTTTATATTATACAGCACATATAGTCTTGTTGGAGACAAATTGAAAATAGAAACAAAATCCTATGACCAACTTCCAAACAGAACCATTTTTTTTTTTTTTTTTTTTTTTTTTTGGTTTTCATTTTTGGTTTTTTGAGACAGGGTTTCTCCGTGTGGCCCTGGCTGTCCTGGAACTTATTCTGTAGACCAGGCTGCCCTCGAACTCACAGAGATCTGCCTGCCTATTCCTCCCGAGTGCTGGGATTAGAGGTGTGTGCCACTGTGCTAGGCCCTATTTAACTGGCTTTCAATGGTATTACACAAGAATAACATGTTAACCAAGATACAGTAAAATTATTAAGATGAAGTTCATAATGATCATTTTATGTTTTGCATCTTTGAGTAGACATACCTAGTTTAATTATCTCTTTATGTTTAGTTGATGTCCACTTTCCCCTGTTGTGATTAGAATTGTCATCTGGGATGCTACTGGCATTCTGCTATGCAGACAGATTTTACATCCATCTGTTTCTGTAAGTGATATTTATGTATATGTTTATATGCTGCATACTTGGCACATACTCATTAACTCTCTGGAAGGTCATAGGTGGATCCTGAAGTTATCACAGCCCTCAGACTAGTCACTTCTGCTGTAGGAAGCCTCTTTGACTTTGGTGTGTTTTACAAATATCACTTCCTGTAATTTGTTTTGTTTTGAGATGGGTTCTCTTTGTAGCTCAGGCTGGCCCGGAACTCACTGTGTAGCTGGCCTTGAATTTATGATATCTTTTGCCCACCCCCCTGCGTGGGATTACATGTGTGCAACAGTACTTATTACCCATCAGTCTAATCTATGATGTTATATGAAAAGGTTGGCATCACTGCAGTGATACAGTGACAGCCTTCAACTTCTGTTACTGGCTATTGAAGCTAAGATGTTTTTATAATTGAATTTTAGTTAATTCTTTTTATTAGTGTCTGTGTGTGGGCTGCCACTCTGAGCGTGTAGATGTCAGAAGACAACTTTGGAGTCAGTTCTCTGTTTCTACCTGTATGTGAGCTCTTCGGAATGGTCTCAGGTCAGTAGGTTTAAACAGCATGTACCCTTACCTGCTGAGTCATATCATGAGGCCTGGTTTTAATTAGGAAATGCATGCACCTAATAAGATGTTGCAAATGGGTATGGGGCTCACAGCCTATAATCTCAGCTACTGGGAACACTGAGGCAGGAGGATGGCAAGTTCAAAGCCAGCCTGGACAACTTAGCTAGCCCGTCTCAAAATATAGTTTTAAAAAGAGGTGGGGTCGTAGCTTAGTGGCAGAGTCCTTGACTAGTAGCAGGCACCTGGATTCAATCCCAGTGTTACAGACAAGCAAAGAGAAACAAAACTGTAAGAATCTTACAGAAAAGTGGTAATGCATTCCCTGTAACTGCAGGTTTTCTGTTCCTCTCCACAACTTTGACAATTATACAGTTTGCATATTTTCTAAGAGATTTATGGGGGCCCAAAAGGCATGCATACAAGTGTGTACAGGAACTAGCAGAGCTAACTGGAAGGAAGGCCCATTGGGACATTGTGGGTGGCCAGCTTCACACACCCGTGGCTTTCCCACACTGAACTGCGTTCTGTTTCCATCTAGTGATGTGACTGAGACGGTGCAGAGTGACTTCACTGTTTTCAGTGGTGCTTTACACTAACCGCTTTCTACCGATGGATCTTTTCTTTGTTCCCAGTCGCAATCATAAACAACAAACAGCCTACCCAGATTGAATTTAAATGTGGCATGAATGCCACTCAGGAGATTGCTGGAAAAACAGTATATGCATATAAAGTTCACATCCGTGTTATTAAATTTCCTTCCAGAAAGCCAGGTGTGATGGCACAGGTCTGAAATCCCAGCTTTGGGGGACCAAGTGGGGATGAAGGGTGAGCCTGAGACAGGAGGATCACCAGAAGTTCAAGATCAGCTTGGGATACAAACAACAATGACAAACATAAAAACAAAAATCCCTGTCAGAGGTTTGCAGCTTTTGTCCCCACCAACAATGTGTATGATGGCATTTCTCAAACCCAGACTAACTTGATAAATCTTTTATCAGCTGCAAAGATGAGAAACAAATCTCACTGATTTGATTTGCATTCAATCCAATATTGAATTTTAAGCTTTGGACATTTTAAATCAAGTTTCTCTCTATAGCCAATTTGTGAACAGACACAGATCCTACTGGACAGCAAGGAAGCCAAGAGATGTGTCTAATTCTTTGTTCTGAAGCAATTTGAGGAAGAGATATTTAGTAACAGCAACAACACTCTAAGAACCATCCTATCTGGAGAGTCTTACAGAAAGAATACTTTGGATTTGCGCTTCTGTGTATGGTTAAGTGCTGTGCTCCGGTAGTATGCTGCTGTATGTAGTGAGGGAACCTCAATGCAGTAGGGTCTGCGCTGTAAGAATGGAACCAAACCTCACTGTAGGAAAGACGGGTATCTTTTTTTGTTTTGTTTTTAGAAGACAGCATCTCATATAGCTAAGCCCAGGTTAATCTTGAGCTTCTGATCCTCCGGTCTCCATCTCCTGATTGCATGGGTCATTTACTTATTTATTCTTTTTTAGAGAAAATGATAGAAATGAAAGTATATGCCATGGGGCATGCTCTATTGGCACATTATTAAGACCCCCAATATCCATTATTTATTTTGAAGAACTCACAAGCAAGGGCAGGACTATGTACGTTTGCGCATAGATCCTCAAATTAGGCCACCAAATGTTCAACAGGGGACTTTGAATCATACAGGAGATACTGTAAAGCCAGAGAAAAATAGACACCCTTATCCTGAAAGGGGAGGGTAGATCCCGATGGCCCCTCCCCTTGCAACATATAAGAAAACTATATTATAGCAAGAAAATAATATATACCTCTCCCCTCTCCAGGCCCTGTTGGATCCTAGCGTCTTTTATGGGGCTTTGCATGTTATAAAGTAAGGAGCAAGGAAGAGCCTGAAGACGAGGCAACACTAGAGTCCCACCCACCCCTTCCCAATCTATGGGGGAGGTCGCTCTGCGTACCGCTTTTGTGCGGGCTTTCCTGGACCTAGTCCTGGGCAGTTGGGGGTTGCATCCCCGATGTGGGATCCACCGCAGGCCGTGCTGCGTGCTCAGGGACCGCTGGATCTCCCTGGCTCCGATTCCTCCGTCCCCACCTGCTCGGCATCCCCCTCCCCGGTGCTGCGGCTGGCGCGCGCCCCGCCTGACGCTGCAGCTGGGCCGGCGACTCGCCATTGGATTAAAAATAGCAGCGCCCGCCCGCCTGCCCGCCCGCCCGCCCGCCCGCCCGGGCAGGGGCCGAGCCTCCCCAGCTGGAGCCGATCCCCAACCAGAGCGGATCTCCAGCCTCTGCGCCCTGGGCCCGCTCTCCCGCTGCGCCGCGCTTCTTCCCAGGCCCGCTGCGCTCTGCGGCCATGCAGCGCCGGGGAGCCCTGTTCAGCGTGCCTGGCGGCGGCAGGAAGATGGCTACAGGGGACTTGGGCGAGCTACTGGTGCCGCACATGCCCACGATCCGCGTGCCCAGGTCGGGGGACCGCGTTTACAAGAACGAGTGCTCCTTCTCCTATGACTCCCCGGTAAGGAAGATCCCCGGCGTGGTCGCGCAGCCGGAGGCCTAGGAACTGGGTGGCGCGCCGGGCAGGGGACCAGATGAGTTGCGGGCCGGGGACCCTGTTCTCCTCCTGCTGCTTCTCCTCCTGGCTCAGGGTTTGGCTCTCCGGCACCAAGTGAGCGCCCCCGGGCTGCGGCGGCCGAAGACAAGGTCCTCTGGGGCCTTCGTTCCGCTAGCCTGCGGCTAGGCTGCCAGGGCTCCGGGTCATCAGCATCCCGCCCACAGCTCCAGCACCGAGAAAGGCAAAGAAGAGTTAGTCCAGGGTTCGGAGCTGCTTTTCCGGGTGACAGAGGGCGGGGACGTGGTAGGTGAGAGTCCCCTAGCCCGCGGCGCGCACAGCCAGTCTCTAGTCTAGAAGCTTTTCCTTGCCCAGGGTTTGCCGCTGCGGGACAAAGCTGATGGCCTCTGAGCTCGCCTCCTCCTACTTCCCATCCCATTCCTTTCTGGCCATTGTCAGGTCCGGGTGGTCCACTAGGGCAGCAGAAATAAGGGGCCTATCGCTAGCTTATGATGGCTCTCCAAAGCCTTACTCAAATCCTTCCTTTCTAAGTGAGTCACTGGGCTGACGTGCGCTATGTGAATTATTAAAAGTTCACTCCTGAATCGTGACCCCGCTGGAGGAGGGGAAGTTAAAAGGCATCCTGGCCTTCCACCAGGGAGGCTGGTGGACGTTTCCAATCCGGTGGGTTGTGAGGTTGTGAAAGCCTGCGAAGCAGAAGCAGGGGGAAATGCCCCTTTCACTAGTCAAAATGGGTTCAAAGTGACTCAGCTGTCTGGCGGTTATCTGCCTTTTTGAGGACCAGGCTATTTTTATCCCTCCACTTTGGATCTCATATGTCACCCAGCAGATCTTGGGGCATCGCGAGGTGGATGTGCTGGAGAGGCAGGTTTCACAGAAGTTGTCCGGAATATTTTATTCTTAGAATATAGAGAGTTATGGGGGGTGGGGTGGGTGGAGGGAGACCACCAAATGAGAGGCAAAATTTCAGAAGTTTCCTTTTATTTACTTACTTATTTATTTATTTATTTATTTATTTATTTATTTATTTATTTATTTATTTATATTTAAGCCTGTGGGTTGATTTGGGGTGGTTGCGATCCTTATTTTGTTTGGTATACATCGGAGTTCTTGGTGGTGATCCTTATTTTGTTCGGCATACATTGGCGTTCTAGTGTTATTATCTTCTCTGGGACTGTTTGTTTTTTTCTGTTATGGTATTCCACATTATTTGGGTATCACATTTACCTAAATTGTTTGTTATTTTCATATCTTTTAAAAAGACCCAGATAGAGTGGAGTGAAAGATTACATTTAATAGCATATTTTGACCATATTACCCACAGTGACTGTCACTGCATCTTGTTACCTCCAACACTATTGGAAAGACTGTTTTTCAGGTTGTGTGGACCCTGTGGGTAGGTGATATTAAAAACTCTTCAAGAGTGGAGCCTGCCTAGCGTCTGGCCTAACTCCTCTGGACATGTAAAATGGCATTCTCCAAGGTGGAGGGGTTGCTTTTCAAGCCCTGCTCATAGACTGTTACTGCTGGGCAGGTGTGAGAAATAGCCAATTGTTTTAACTGGTTTCCACGGATTGGAAGGAACTGGAACTTTCTGTGTGCCAGAGAGCGCTCTAGAGGTTTCTTGTCCATGTGAGCAATGATTTCAGAGACTGGGACCATTTGCAGGCTCTGAATCATCCTGTTTCGTTATCTGTATTTCAGGGAAAATGACGAGGGTTTATAACTTGTTAATTTGGGGCAGGGTGCCTGATAATGTGAAGTCTTTTTGTGTGGCACTTGAACAGCTCATTGAGAATCCAGTGTTTTTTCAGCACTTGACTTTACCAGCTCATACATGTGATAAACACAGTTGGATGGTGCCCAACATGGCAGCATTTTCATTCATAAGTGCTGTGGGGCTTCCAGAGAAAGGTCGAAAACAGTTATGTTTGGGTGGGTATGAGGGAAGACATCTTCCTTTCCGGTAAATTTGAAAAGGCTCATAGCTAAAGATAGAAGATAAAGGAGGTGGGCATTCCAAGCGAGGGGCAAAGGTGCGAACTCTTGTTCGCCTGTAATGCTCTGGAAAACAAAAAGACTGATTTGGCCAAGTGTGGTGGTTTTCTGGTTGCTAAGATAAGAATCTCTCACAGGAGTAGCCATTGAGAGGCAAGGTTTATGTTGGTTTGCTGTGCAGTTGGTGTTAGAAGGCATGGCATGGTGGAACAGCTAGGGCCACTCAAGGAAGCAGAGGGCTCAGGCCAACGTGAGAAGCAGATAGAAAAGCCCCCAGTGACCTGTTTCTCTAGGGAGACTCCACCAAAAGTTCTGCCACCCTACCCCTTCACAGTACCACCACCTGGGAGAGTAACATGTGACTTCAGAACCGAGAAGGGTACTTGGTTTTATCTATCTATCTATCTATCTATCTATCTATCTATCTATCTATCTATCTATCTTCTATTCCTTCCTTTCTCTCCTCCCTCTCCCTCCCTCCCTCTCTCTCTCCCTCTCTCCCTCCCCCCCCCCCCCCCTCTTCCTTTTGGTGCTGGGTTTGAATTCAAGGCTTTGTACATGCTAACCTCTTACTCTATCCTGATCTTGGGTTTAAGTTTTTATATGTGTTAGACAAGCACTGTGCCAGTGAGTTATATCTCTAGTTTTCTTTTTATAATTTGAAATGGGGTCTCAGTTGAGACAACTTACTCAAACTTACTCTGAACCCTGGGCTGAGCTTGAACTTTGGATTTTTCCACCTCAACCTCCTAAATAGCTGAGATTACAGGCCTGTGCTATCAACCCCAGCTTAGAAAGCTACTTTTACATTTATTTTTAAAAGGAAGTATTAATTAATGTGTGTTTGTGTGCATTTTTTTATGTTTGTGTGGTGTTTGTATTTGTGTGTGTGTGAGATGCACCCACATGACTTGTTTTTTTGGTTTTTGGTGGTGTTTTTTTTTTTTTTTTTCCAAGACAGGGTTTCTCTGTGTAGCTTTGGAGTCTATCCTGGATCTCCCTCTGTAGACCAGGCTGGCCTTGAACTCACAGAGATCTGCCTGGCTCCGCCTCCCAAGTGCTGGGATTAAAGGCGTGCGCCACCACCACCTGGCTCATGGCTTGCTTGTTGAGGACAGAGAACACTGTGCAGACACAAAATGAGCCTGTTTTCTCTCCCCATCACTTGAGTTTTGGGGACTGAATGGAGGTCCTCAGGTTTAGTGGCAAGCACCTTTGTCTGCTGAGCCATATCGCCGCCTCTTGAAAAGCTACTTTTAGGTGACACGATTTCATGTGTTTTGACTATGAAATATCCCTTGCAGGTTCATGTGTTAGGGGCTTAGTTTAGGATAGTGCTATTTTTGGGGAGCTGGAAAACATTAGGACATTAGATCTAGCAGAGGAAGAGGGTTACTAGGGGTGGGTCTTTGGTGGAGGCCTTGTCCTTGGTCCCTTCCTGGCTCTCTGTTCCTGCCTGCTGGGACTCAGGAAGCAGCACCTCCACCACACCTATACCACTGTGGGGTCTCTGTTCTAGTGCAGGAGGCCACATGATCATGAGCAAGGTAAGTAGTGATGCCTCCCATGGAATACAGTGATGTATAGTGGGGCTAGAGGAAGACAGCGATTCCAAGAGTTTGTATCATCGAGGTATCAGAACCTAGGCACAGTCATAAGAACTTTGTAGGATGTGGTGTTTTGGACAGTGTAAAAGTCATTCTTGTACTTTGCTTTTCTTTCCCTCCTTGTAGAGCAGGGGTTCTCAACCTGTGGGTCTTGACTCCCACAAGGTGGGGGTGCGGGTGGGGGAGGGGGAGTGGGAGTTGTTGCACATCAGATATCCTGCAACTCAGATATTTACTTTACGATTCAAAACGGTAGCAAAATTACAGTTATGAAGTAGCAGTGAGAATAATTTTGTGGTTGAGGGTCACCACCACATGAGGAACTGTATTAAAGGGCCGCAGCATCAGGAAGGTTGAGAACCAGTGCTCTAGAGTTTAGCAGAGAACAGATGTTAAAGATGAGTTTGTTTTCTCCCACCTCTGAGGCTTTGCCCAGATCTGGCCTCTGGCTCCCAGTACGTTCAGTTCATCTCTCCTTGACTTGGTTGTCTATGAAGTCGGTGATGTCCTTCCTAGCAGAGCTGGGTGTCAGATGCTGTGTTGCAAGTTCCGTGAGGTGAAGGTGGGGATGGTGATGGTTCCCGCAGCTAGTCAGTTCCTTCAGGAGCCCAACGTGGCTCTTTGGGGTTCAGTCATTCTCCACACTGTGCGCACTGTTCTCTCCTGTTTGCAGCTCTTGTGAGGCCACTCTATGGCTTTTTACTCTGCAACACTCATTTCCTTGTCTAATATTACCGTCCCTGGTGATCAAGGCTCATCCACCTCTGACTCCATCCTGCCCCGAGTGCCTACGCTGCACAGTCTGTGTTGTACGCAGGCTTCTGCACTTAGGTCTTGTCTCTCCCATTCTGCCTTTCTTTCTCTTTATTTTATCCCTTTAATTCCTATTTTTGAATCATTTACGGGATGTGGAATCTTGGGCGGAGCAGGAGGTTCTGTTCAGGGCACTCCACTTTCTGATCGCAGAGTGAGCCTCTTGTTGTCTCACTGTCCTTTTTTGTTGTTATGAAAGAACCCATGACAGAAGCCACGGTTTGGCTTAGGGTTGAGGGTGCAGTCCATCCTGGCAGGGAAGCCGTGGTGGTAAGAGTTCAAGGAAGCTAGTCACTGCATCCACAGCAGGAGACAGGGATATGAACGCTGGTGTTGAGTTGCTTTCCCCATTTTTATTCAGTCTAGAACCCCAGCCCATGGCATAGTGTCTCCCAACACAATCAACCCATCCTAGAAACCCCCTCAACAACATGGCCAGAGGTTTGTCTCCTGGGTGACTGTCAAGTTGACAATCGATGTTGGCGATCACACTGGCCTTGGATTGCTGAAGACGAGGAGGCTGAGGCAAAGCCTCAGAACAGGCAGCTCACGTCGGAAAGCTGTCTCAGGAAAGGACAAGGGACAGTGACGAGGAGCAAGAAAAGCCCTGGCTTCCACAGCCTGCAGCAAGTCCCAGGGAGGGAGCTGTGGAATGCACTTCCAGCCCTCACTTGATGTGAGAAGGGGGAGAGAGTATTTATCTTCTGGCTCCCAGCCCCATCCCCCTGCTGGCTGAATGCTGATCCAGGACACACCCTCACTTTCCAACTCAGCATTTGTTCTGGAAGGCCTCCTCTGTGCCCAGGCTTCCAGGAGCAGCCAGCTGAGAAGAGCCACTCAGTAGCTCACAGGGCTGCCCTGTGTGCCCAGGGGATGAGAGAGCCTGAGGACTGTCCCAGGACCTCTTACCTCCCTTCCAGTAACAGGACTGTGTGAAGAAGGAACTTCTCTCTCATTTCCCAAGTTTCTTAGATGGTGACATCATGGTTGGTTGTCTATCTTCCCAGATTCCGGTGAAGGGCCTGGTAGTCATGACCGACTTACTTGTGGGAAAAAGTCACATTAGGGGTTTGGTAAATCTTCCTGAACTTGTCCATCACGTGTCACTGGTACACCTGCTGCTGCGTCAGGTGCCATCAACAGCAACAGTACCTCCCACAGGCTTAACCTGTTCTCGGTGATGGCAGCACCAACACACCCTGGAACTGTTAGAAACCGGAGTTTATGCATCCTAACCCAGATCTTCTGAAACAGAAATGTCATGGGAGACTAGTTATTTGTGTTTTAAAAACAGTTTTCTAAGGGCTAGGGGGATGGCTCAGTCGTGAAATACTTGCCATGCAAGTGTGAGAACCTGAGTTTGGATCCCCAGACCTCATGTAAAAAGCTGGGCATGGGGGTAAGTGCCATAATCCCACTGCTAGGGACACTGGAGGATCCCAGGGGCTTGCTAGGAACCCAGTCTAGCTGACTTGTTCAGCTCCAGGCTCAGTGAGAGACCTTGCCTCAAAAGATAAGGTGTGGAGCGATTGAGGAAGACATCTAACATTAACCTTTGACCTCTCTGTGCGTACACAATACCCACATACCCCCCCACACAAACACATGCGCACACACATAGACACACATGAATGCATACCCATGTACATGAACACAGGTGAACACACAAACATGCACACATTCTGGCACACAAACACATACTTACACACAAACACAAACACACACAGACAGATAATTTTTAACCAGATGTATTTTATTGGACAATATTATTTCTACATAATAATGAGTTTCATTATGACATGTTCATGCATGTATATAATGAATTTTGATCATATTCACCCATTGCTCGAATGCCCCCTCCAGGCCCTGCTGATCTCCTCCCTCTCCTCAACTGGTCACCTTGTACTTTCATATTCTACCATTCTGTTTCTCCCTTTGCTGTTTTGACTGTTCTTACTTTATGTAATGTGTGTGTGCACGTGCACGTGTATGTGAGTTTGTGAGCGTGTGTGTGTGTGTGTGTGTGTGTGTGTGTGTGTATGTATGTATGTATGTATGTTGTTTTTCATTTAGATGTCTTTATCCACGCTGCAGCACATGTCAGGATTATTTTTACTTTTAAAGGCTGAATAGTATTCCATCTCATAAACAGATACTCGCTTTCTTCCGTATTTGTTCATAGGCTTTGGAGTGCTTCTCTTTGTGGCTCTGTGATTTGTTCTGCTGCAAACACAGCATCTCTTTCTTTCTCTCCTGTTATCCCACTCTGTCAGTCACCAGATCTGAAGCAGCCTCCTCTCTCCCTTACACGCTAAGGCTCAAGCCCTCATCAGCTCTTGCTGGGCCCTTGCAGAAGCTTCTTAACAAGTGCCCTCCCCTCCTGTCTTGCATACTGCCCTCTGTAACCTTTCTAGAATGCCCGTTTCATATCATTTCCTTCCCAGAACTCCCCAGTGCTGCTCTTCAGATGGCTGTACCTCAGCTCCTCTGTTGTAGAATATTATTTTAAGATGTGTTACATTTGTTTATGGCATGGAACATTTGTTTAATGATGCAAAGATGTGTTGTTTTCTTTTGTATTGCATTTGTTTAACTGTGGAGGCCCACAGAGGCTATCTAGTGAGACCTTACTCAGGGTCAGAGAATCTGAGCTCGCTTTACCCAGCAGGGCTGCATAATGGGATGATTTGGCCTGGAGGGTAGTTACCAGGTGTTTGGAACGGTCTACACTTGGCTGTACATTGTGCGTATTATAAAAAGCCCTCTGGATAAAGCTCTAGGTGACTGGGTATTGACTCAGGGCACGCCTGAAGCTATCCTGTGTCTCTGTCTTTCTTATTGTCTCTTTCTATCTTTCTACCTATTATTTCCTCATTCCTCTCTCCTCCAACCAAGAACCTTTCGAAAGGTGGGCAGGTAGGAGCTGGACTCTGATGGACTCCCACATATGGTGCCTGAACAGGGACTTAGAGACAGAGGATAAAGAAAAAGAACAACGTGGGTTAAGTGGCATGCTCAGAATTAATTAATTGAGGCAATGATATTCTTTTCTTTGAGAGTAATATTGTAAATATAAAGCAAGTAGTTAGAGTTAGGCTGCAGCAAGTATCTCTCTCTGTCTCTGTTTCTCTCTCTATGTCTATTTACTAAGTTAGGTTTAAAGTTGTAAAAAACGGTTTGGTGAAGGTTGAGACACATAGACTTTAGGTCTAGGGATACAGTGAAGGTTTAATAGAAACGTAGTGTAAAGTAAGTTTTCCCCTGCACGGGATCTGAGATGCAGAAAGCAGCATAAGGGACTGAGCAGCTATTGTGGACTTTGCAAATTTGAGAGCGGCTTCAGAAGCCCCCACCTCAAGCCGCAGCAGCAGAAGCAGTAAGAGCAGTGGCTGCCCCAGCCAGGCATTGGTAGCTGAGATCTGTGGGGTATCATCGCAGCGCAGGCAGCAGATGCTGAGAGCCAGTGCAAGCAGTGGGGTTCTGCATGCCTTCTGCCATGAACAAGCCTCGGAGAGGAGAATGCAGTTGGCCAGTGGACTGACATGGTTTGAGGCTATGCCCAACATTGACAAGCTGAGCAGAGATGCTGTGGGGGAGGCAAATGGCAGGCAGCAGTAGGGGCTTGGAGAACAGCAGAAGCTTTGGACTCCAGCAGCCAGAGCAGGTCTGTCAGCAGGCAGCTGGAGGGCAAGTGCATGGTGGCTGCTCAAGAGACAGAACCTTCATTCAGAGAGGGACGCCTGTGGCGTGCACATCAGGAGGGCCAGGGAGCAGGCACCTCTGAGTTTGAGTGCATTCTAAGGACACTGGGGGCACTTCCGAAGGGTGGAATCATGGTAGATGTAGTGCTGCGGACACAGGGGAGATTGTTGGCTGACAGAATTCCCGAGTGAGACATGCTGGAACTCAGGGCAGCCCCAGCTCCCAGCAACAGGGTGTGGCTGAAGCCATGGAGCTGCCCTAAGGGTGGTTGATATTCAGCCATGCAAGCAAGGCAGCGCCAGAGTATGCAAGGTCATCAGCAAAGCAGTTAACAGAGCTGGGATGTAGCAGCTGTGAATGGCCAAGGCTGGGTTTCCTCCCAGACCCAAGGTGCTGAATGAGAGACATAGCTCATAGCAGTAGAGCAGCAACTTGAGCCATACAGTGCTGAGGCACAAGAGAGCCCTCAGGGCCTCAGGACTCAGGGGATCTGGACAGGTGGGCCGGTGATGGGAGGCACAGATGGACTGCTGTGGAGGAGTTTGTGACAAAGGTGTTCACTGCTATATGGTAGTCAAGGACTAAGCCTGTAAAAGCTGAATGGACAGAGTCAGCAGGCAGAAATATGCAGCTTCTGTTTGTGAAGAAGCCTGCAGCTGCTCAGTTACTGTGACAGCCACCTTCGCCTTGGGGCAAATTGCCTAGTGGAAGGTGACCTGTGTAAAATGCTGCTGGAACTGGGAGCAAAGTTTTAGAGACTCTGATTTGAACTGAGTTGTTGCAAGCAAAAGAACTGCAACAAGTTTTGGTTGTGGGACTTTCTGTATTATGAGCTTTGCTTCAGGTTCATTTTGACTTGAAACGCTATACAAAGACTTCAGGGCCACTGATGAGCCAGGCCCTGATTTTGAGCATTCAATAGAACATTAAGACTGGTATCAGAACTTACTTTTTGAACTTTTCAGACTAGAGATGAACAGGAGTGATTCAATTGCAATGGGACAGTTTTGAATTCACTTACACATATAGACTCTATTATGACTTATGAACTGTTTAGTGTATGCATATATGCTTTATTAACTGTGGTAACTCACAAACTGTTTGTGTAAAAACGGAACTGTTTGTGTAGAAATAGGGAAATTTGTTTTTTATACCTAGACTCAAGACGCAACTTAAAAAATTATAAAGAAAAGGGGGAGTTAATATTCCTCAGTCTCTTTAATTACACAAAATACTTTCTTGTCCCTTGAATGGATTAATGTTAACTTGTATTAATGTACCTCATATTTGTTAGCAAAAAGTGTAAATAGTTCTATTAAGAGATTGCTTTTGGATATTTGCTAAAGTTTATGAAGTGTAAATAGTTCTATAGAGAGTTTGCTCTTGGATGTACATTTGTAAGCATTGTAATTATGTATAGTAATATTCATGATAGAATTATGGTGTTAACCTGTTAATGTTAATGATGATGCTAAGGAGTCCTTAGATTTGATGTGGTTATATCAGGAGTTTACTGATTTATTTGATACAGTTGCATCAGGAGTTTATTGATTTTAAAAATGGGCTTGGTGTAGCTAAGATGGCTGTAGTCATCTTAGACCCATTCAAAAAGGCCATTCCATTTTTATCATCCTTTACTCCTTTACTAGGAGGTATAGCAGTCATAAGGAGCAGGGATATTGCTATAATTATTCCAGCTACTTGCAAGCTCTTATTGGAAAGTTGATTCAGAGCTTCATAGAGTTAAGCTCTGTACCCTCACTTGAAAACTTTATATTATTAAGAAGAGGGAACTGTGGAGATCCACAGAGGCTATCTAGTGAGACCTTACTGAGGGTCAGAGAATCTGAGCTTGCTTTACCCAGCAGGGCTACATAATAGGATGATTTGACCAGGGGCATGGTTACCAGTTGTTTGGAAGAGTCTACACTTGGCTGTACAGTGTGCTTTGATCTTGAAAGGGGGAGGGATGCAGACTGTTCAAACCATGGAATAAGTAAGGTCAGAATAGAGAATTAAATGGAAAAGAACAGAAAAGTGAAATCACACTGTTCGTAAGTCTGGGTTACTAAGCCTGAATTTTTTTCTGATTTCTTATTTTTAAGACCCTGCACATGTATTTTTTAATGAAAAATGTTACTAAAAATAACCACTGTGGTATTTTAATTTTGCTATATTATTGTTAAAGTCCTAAGTTTGATGCTTGAGATGCCAGGGAATGGTGTCTTGGGTGTTTTGTGCATTGCCTCAGGGGCTTTGTAGAATTCCCCAGAGAGATTCAGAGGCCGGGGCTGTACTGTCATTCATGTTCAGAATTGTGCGATTGGTCCCAGGCCGCCTTGTCCGTGTGCACAGTGACGGTCTGAACAAGAGCTGAAATATCAGAACAGTGCAATAGTGACACAAATATGATGGATCTGTGCATGCCCAGTACTGCCCTGAGTCAGTGTCTGGGTGCAGGATAGTGTGTTTCCAGCAAAGAGCTGTGGGTTCTGTGAGTAGAGTGCTTGCCCAGCATGTGCACAACCCTGGTCTATCCCCAGAAATGCACAAGACCAGAGTAATAGTGCAAGCCTGGAACCCTAGTACTAGAGAGATCAGGAGTTCAAGGTCCTCCTCCAGTAGGTAGTGAAGTTGAAGGCCAGCCTGGGCGACATAAAGCCCTAACCCCCACCTCTGTTTTGTTTGTGTCTTACTCTGCCAGTATCACTTCATATTTAGACTCTACCAATCAGCCTGCACTGGGGTAGGTGATAAAGTGGCAGAGATGTGAGTGAATGGGGAAGACAGAGGCCCATGGGCAGGAGGACAGTGACAGATCTTTGTGCATTCTACTTTAATGTGTCCATTATGGATCCATCGAGCACAGGGGACTTGTCTGCACATCCTCTTGTGTACCATAGGTATAGTAATTGGCAGAAGGGAAATGCTGTCGTTACCTTGTCTCACAGGTAAGGAAACAGTCAGAGAGGCTAGGTGACCTCCTTCAAGGGCGCATTCAGAGTCTGGTGTGTGACAGAGATGCTATGTAAGCTCTGATGTGTTATATGACTAGACCTCATCCCCCACAAAAGCACTTATGGGATATTTAAATGTGGCACACCTGTGTGTGCAGATTTCAGGCCTGAGCAGAAGCAGTGCATAAGGCCTGGACTCCTGGACGGGATCCGTATGAAGGTATGAGGTCTTTCACGTGTTTGAGATAGTAAATTGTCTTCTGGAATAGCAGGGCAGTAGTGAGATTGGGTAGCAGGGCAGATCACTATTCCAAGGGCTTTCGGGGATGATGGTCTTGATGAGGTTAGACCTGGTGGAGATCTGGCAGTGATGACAAATCTCTGTGATCCTAGCATGTGGGAGATGGAAGCCAGAGGACCAACAGTTAAGGGCCAGCTTTGGCTCCATAAGCAAGTTCAAAGGATAGCCTGGGCTATGTAAGACCCTGTCTCAAAACAAGATGAGTCCAGATGGGCTGGCCACTTAGGATAGAAGAGAGTTTGGAGGCCAGGTGGCTGCTCTTCTAGAAGTGGAATGGACCAGGTAGGGAGTGTGGGGGTTGGAAACCTGCAGCAAAGGTCCAGGTAGAAGGTTGCTTTTGTACTGGAAGACAGCCTTTCCTCAGGATGGTGGCCGTGAAGGTGAAGCTTGAGGGAGCAGGTAATAGGTCAGTCTTGAGTTTGGTGACTGAGTCCACAGAGCATGAGTGTAAGAGGACTTCTGGCCAGTATCCTGGAATGGAGTGTGTCAAGGGTGGCCATGAGGAAGGTGAGACAGGAAATGCAAGTGGGCTAGGACTTTGTCCTGGCTGGGAAGTTAGGAATAGTAGGGACCTCAGGGGCCAGGGTTGGCATCTGGGAATGTGGCAGTCTGAGTACTCTGGATTTGTGAGGGCCTGGGACCCACTTCTATGTTCCTGGAGTCTTGTCACCCACTTTTGGAGAAAGCAGTGCCTGCTACGTCCTTCTCACCTTTCCTCTGACTGACTCATGTTCAGGGACCCTCAGGCAGAAGCCTCGGGTAATATTTCCTCCAAGTGTTAGACGTGAACAGGCTATCACAAGCTGTTCTGAGCAGAATACATGTGACTTAAAACCAGCCTGGAGTAGCTTTGCAGTGGGCACCTGTGTATGCGATTAGCTAAGAAGGAGAAATGCCTTAAGAGACACGTGTAAGTGGCTGCAATTATGCAAACTTTCTCCTGTGAAGTCAAATGTTGCCCTCTGTGCACTGGCTAATTCTTTGGGTGTGGAGGAGGGATGACCTGGACATAGATCTCTGCTCCCAGCAGTTCTTAGAAACAGGGTTGGTGGTGTGTTGTGGGGATCAGAACATTGGTTGGCCAGGAGGAAAGAGAACATCAGAGCAGGAATGTAGGGGTGGGAGTACAAGAAGCAGGGTGAAGCTAATTCTGGAACTGTGTTTTTGGGGTAAGACTATTGAATAACTCTTGTGTGTGGCCACTTGGGGTTCACTGTATTGGATGGCAGGTCTTCAGCCCCGGCCTTTCAGTGAGTGTGATTTCTCTCTCCAGGGCCCTCATTTGATTTCTAGACACGGCTGATGTGGTAGAAGGATGAGGACTGCCAACCCTTTGTTCAGCAGCATCTTCCAGCCCAGTCCTTGGGGTTGTAAACTGTTCTGGATAGGACAAGTTCAGCCAGGAGTGGCCACTTTGCAGGGAGTCAGCCGCCCTTTGGCATCTAAGAAGGGCACACCTCTCCTCCCTCTGCAGGAAAGCCTGGCAGAGTGCCTGACACAGCCCCTCACCCGAGTTGGGTGGCTGGTCCTGCCTCTTCTGCCTCGAATGCAACAGCCTGGAAGGAAAAGCTGCTCTTTTTTTTTTTTTTTTTCAAGGCCTGGCAGCAAGTGCTGTGCTTGCCGACAGCCGCCCACCCGGCTGCTGCCAACAAAATGACATCTGCTTCTCAGACATACAAGGCAGCCTTGGGGGGCAGGCTGGCCTGGGTCAGTCTAGCCCCTACTCCTTGACAGCCATGTGACCTCAGCAGGAGCTTCATTTCTGTACATTTTTGGGTGGTTAGGGGTCCCCAGCCTAGGACCTATGTTATCCTGCTGCCTGTCAAACATGGCTCCAGGCTGTTCTGCATAATGCCTGTCTTAGCCGGTGTTCTGTTGCTGTGAGAGTTCTGCATCCTGATCCACAGGCAGCAGGAAGAGAGAGACACTGGGCCTGGTATGGGCTCTTGAAACCTCAGAGCCCACCTCCAGTGACACACCTACCCCAACAAGGGCACACCTACCCCAACAAGGGCACACCTACCCCAACAAGGGCACACCTACCCCAACAAGGGCACACCTACCCCAACAAGGGCACACTTCTTAATCCTTTCAAATAGTGCTTCTCCCTAAGCATTCAAATATAGGAGCCTGGGGGGGCCACTCTTATTCAAACCACCACAGTAGCCATGACCTTTAGTCTGTGGGGGGTGTGTGTGTGTGTGTGTGTGTGTGTCCTCTGAGAAGAAAGTGACATGGCACTCACAAGATCTTGTCTTGGTCTAGACCAGCAGTTCTCAACCTGTGGGATTCAAGCATTCCTTTCACAGGGATCGCCTGGACCTTTGCATATCAGATATTTACATTACAATTTATAAGAGTAGCAAAATCACTGTTATGAAGTAGCAATGAAAATAATTTTGTGGTTGCGGGTCACCACAACATGCAGAACTGAATTAAGGGGTCACAGCATTAGGAAGGTTGAGGACCACTGGACATGACTCACGTTAAAGCTAGGTGAGGCTGTGTAGTGCAGGAGGACAGACAGTGGTGGATCCCTGGGGCTCACTGGCTAGCCAGCCTGGCCTGCTTGGCAAGTTCCAGGACAACGAGAGAGGCTGCTTCAAAGAAAAAGGTAGGTAGTACCTGAGGAGCAATGCCTGGGGTTGACCTCTGGCTTCTACATGCATGTATGTACATGCAGATGTACTCGCATAAATATGCATATACACAGAGAATAATAAACTTAAACTAAAACGTTAAGAAAAATGAAATTATGAAATTTGCAGGTAAATTGATGGTGCAGGAGACAATCATGCTGAGTGGAATAACCCAGACCCAGAAAGCCAAATGTTACATGTTTTTTCTCATTTCTGGATGTTAACTTTGAATTTTCAGATATGTGCCTTTCATTTGGAATATCCATAGAGGTCACGAATTTAGTAAGGAGCTTTGGGGGCTAGGCGATTTCAAGGGAGAGAAGATAGTAGAGTAGTATAAAGATTTAAGGTGAGTAATGGAACAGGGAAGGTTACAGTGGGGTAGGGGCTGCAAGGGCAGGGTAGAGGACGGTCTATAGAGCGGGATAGCTAACACTAAAGCCATATTGAAAAAGCTGTATGGAAACCTACTGAGATGGGGAAGATGGTACCACAACTGGATATTATATGCTAGCAAATAAAAACCTCAGTACCAGGAGTGGGTATCTCTTTTTGAACTTTGGGCTGATAAATACCAAACATTATAGGCTATTGCCAATGCTCCTGGTCCCTCTCCTGAACTGATGGTACCCTATTGCTTAAGACACTATGTACTTAGAAATTAAATTGGCACTCACCTAGAAGCTTCATCCCTACTGGCTAGCCATATAGTGTTAGATGGTGTTATGCATGCAACCAGAAGAGGAAAGTAATTATTAACTTTATCCAGTTTTGACCCCTGCAAGTTACAATAATGACTGCCCTGACAAGATGTGTTCATTGGTGTAATAGTGGTACAAATGTTGTGGGAGAAACTGACTACTTTCTGATTGGTTCTAAGGCCTGCTCCATGAGATGGAATTCATACCTGACAGTGTAAACATGACCAAGAACTCATGGCAAGATAGGTGATAGGCCCTAGGGGAGACCCTAATACTATCATGCTGAATAGACATAGTATTAAAATGAGTTCTAAGGGCTTACTGCTGTATCCACAGAACAGTACATCTCTCAGCCCTCATCAGAGAAAGTTCTCTTTTTAGATGTCAGTGAACATGAGTCCCTCAACTGTCCAACAGGCAGCAACTAAGAGACTGGGGAGTGCTCAGCTCTAAATGAGATCTACGTATCACACCCCTCCCTTCAAGGCTCAGGGATCATCATGGAAGAGGTGGTGGAAGCATTGTAAGAGCCAGAGGTGCTGGATAATGTCAGGGAATGGTGTTTTCTGGACACAGCAGGGCAGCTGCACATATGATCTCATAGTAGCTGTGTCAGAATGCACAAGACCTGCAAAAGCTCAAGCCAGACAAAATCCCAGCGGAGGGGAGGAGGTGGGCAGAATCTTATCACTGGCTGAGGTGCTATTAGTATTTGATATTGCCAGGAGAAGAACAGTCATCTTTCTTTAATGACATGATACTTGGTAGGATGGCCACACTCTAGGGCAGGTCCCCTCTCAAAACCAGCTAGGCAACACTAGCTGGATGGGGTGGGGAATGAAGAAGGAAATTCTAAGTTTGGTGGGTAGGGAGGTGAGGGCAGGGGTGAACATGATCAAAATGTATTGTATGACTTCTCAAAGAATTAATAAAATATTAAATGACTATGAAAGGGTTTTATTAGTAATGAGGTGGTTCCCCAGTCTCCTTTTTAAACCTGGGAGTTAGTTACATATATGGGTTTTAGATTTGCTTTAACACTGGTGATGGTGCTGAGCTCAGTGTCTTCAGCCAGCCATGGCTGTCATCAACCCTTGTCCTCTGAGCATCCCAGTAGCTCTCCTTTCTGCCCTGTGCCATCACTCCATCTCCAGCTGCTGGTAGTGACAGCATCCTCATTGCTCAGAACTCCTAGAGTGAGGACTCAGTTTTATGCTTGAGGAAAAAGCATCTGACAGCTCAGTGGACCAGTAAACAAGAGACACCAAGGTGGAGTTGTTGGACTGGGGAGATGGCAGAGTGACCTTCTAAATGTGGTGGGATGCAGGCACTTCCCATTTGATACCATCAGTGGCTTTGACTCTCACTGAAGGTAGAAGCCAGCTCTTCTCTTGTTAGTGGGGCCTACAGAGCTTGCATCTGCAGGCCTCTCCTTCTCCTCTCCTCTGTCCTCTGATCTCAAGCTCCTTCAGCACCCTGTTTTCTTCTGTTCTATTTTCTTATTTGGTTTTGAGACAGGATCTGGAACTCCTTATGTTGCTGGGGATGATCTTGAATTGCCAATCCTCTTGCCTCCACCTCCCAGTTCTGGGATTGCAGGCAGTGCTGTGCCAACTGAGCTGCACCCCATTGTCTCTTTTGTTCTGTGATCACTGGAGCTTGGCTTGCTGCACATCTGGTTAGGCTGCCTATCCATCTTTGCTTGTCTAGTCTCTTATCATTATGTGTCTGTGCATGTGAGTGCAGGTGCCCATAGATGCCAAAAGAGGGCGTCTGGTCCCCTGTGAGCCAGCCAGTGTAGGTTCTGGGAACCAAATCCAGGTCCTCTGTAGGAACAGCAAGTGCTCTTAACTGTTGAGCCATTTTTCCAACCTCAGTTTCTTCCTTCCTTCCCTCCCTCCGTCCCTCTCTCCGTCCCTCCCTCCGTCCCTCCCTCCGTCCCTCCCTTCTTCCCTCCCTCCGTCCCTCCCTTCTTCCTTCTGTCTGTCTTTCTTTTTCTGCCTTCCTTCCTTCCTTCCTTCCTTCTCTCTTTCTTTTTTCTTTTCCTTCTCTCTCTCTCTCTCTCTCTCTCTCTCTCTCTCTCTCTCTTTCTCTCTCTCTTTCTTTCTTTCTTTTTTGAGGCAGGATTTTTCTGTGTATCCTTGGTTGTCCTGGAACTCACTCTGTAGACCAGGCTGGTCTTGAATTCAGAGGTCTGCCTGCCTCTGCCTCCCAAGTGCTAGGATTAAAGGCATGTACTGCCATTGCCTGGCCCAACCCCAATTTCTATTCATTTTAAATTAAGAAACACATCTATGTACCACAGTAACAAGTAGAAAATGCCAAGAGGGATGTGGAGATAGCTCAATCAAAGACCTGAGTTTGAACCCCAAAGTTTGTGTACAAAAAGCCAAGTGTGGTGGCATGTACTTAAGCCCCAGCACTGCTAAGCAAAGAGGAGTGGATTCCTGGAGGTTGATAGCCAGCCAGCCAGCCTAATTGGTGACTTCAGGCCAATTAGAGACCCTTTCTCAGAAAAACAAGGAAGACTGTGCCTAAAGACTACATCCAAGGTTGATCTCTGGCCTTTGCATGCACAGGCACCCCCACCCATGCACTGGGACATGTGTAATCACATGTATTGAGTCCACTCAGACAAAGGAATATGAAGAAAACAATCCCACATTATTCTTACCTTATCACATGAGGGGAATGTCTCATGCTAGGGGATGTATGTTGTGTATATTATAATATATACTCAGTTTGGTTATCTACATTGTTTTGAAGGTAGGGTTTTCCTGTGTTTCCCAGGCTAACCTTGAACTCTCAATCCTCTGCCTTAGCCTCCTGAGTGCTGGAATTACAGGTGTGTACCACCATGCTTGCTGGTTACCTTTTTTTTGCAGGAACATCACCACATGCGTGTTCCCTCAGTATGTGCTCTGTCTGTTTTCATGGCTGACATTTTAAGGATGGGTCATGAATGAGTGTTACTTCATCTCACGATTCCAGGCAGCTGGTTAGTTATTTGTGTTCTAGAAGATTCTGTGCCCTTGTCCCTTTGCCTCCCCTCTGTAATGGAGTGTGGGTCAGTCTCCATCCTGGCTGTGGCCCTGTGCTGACTCTGGCTCCCTGTGTCATGCTCCTTGTGGTGGTAGGCACTTGTTTTCCACAGGACATGCTGGAAGTGTCCCCAGCTTTCCAAGTTGTGACTCTCACAGGCACATTCTACTTTTTGGCCTGCCAGTGAGGCTGGTCTCCAAGAAAACGCCCTCATAAACAGAGTTCTCTGAACACCTGCTCATTGACAGTGTGGAGGATTTTTATTATGAAATGGCTGTTGACTCATTCACATGTGTCTTGGAGACATGTAACCTTGACCTTTGTGTGGGGATCTTCTGTCATTGTTTGAAATGGCAGACAATGTAAAAGAAGTCCCTTTGTCCTTGATGGTGCTTAGGCATAGCTTGTAGGGCAACACATCATGAGTAATGAGCAAATGGCCGTGGAAATGTCATCCACACGTTCATAGGCATCACACGAGCTTTTGACACTGCTGTGTGGGAGAAGTTGTAATGTAAATTCATCATAGAGCTTTGAGCAGTCTATCTTTTTTTCGTGTGTAATTGTATGTGTGTGTAAAAACAGCTGGAAGGTAAATTATTTCTACGTAAGGTTTGTTGTTGGTCCCATAATATATAAATGCCAGTAGTGGCCAAGGAAAGTGGACACTTATCCATGCAGAAGACGGAGAGGCCCTTTAACTGCAGAGCCCTCTCACAGGTCTTGGGTTGTCTTAGTAACCCTTCCTTCAGGAGGCTGTGTGAATGTGAGGAGATAATATTTTAGTTTTTACACATTCAGTACCAAAATGCTTCATGTGGTGGTACACACCTGTGATCCCACAGGCTGAGGGAGGAGAATGTGTAGCACAAGGCCAGCCCAAGTTACGGGATTAGTTTAGGGACAGCTTGGGCTACATAGTGAGACTGTTTCTAATGACAAACTGTGTCTCCTTGCAAAGCCCAACTGGTTGTGCCATGTTCTGTTGACATCCCTGGGAGGCCTCTCTATTCAGAAAGGAAACAGAAGCAGTGGATCTGGGGGAGAGGAGAGGTAGTGGGAGGAGTGGAGGGCAGGGAAACTGCAGTTGGGAGGTAATGTATGAGAGAAGAATAGAAAAATAAAAAAAACCCAAAAAACACTTACTGAGTTGAACCTCACTCAGTGTTGATGCCTTGTGATTGTGTCAGCTTGGCTCCTTGTGTGGATGTGAACTTTATTCCTAACACTTTGTCCTTCTGCCTACTGGGTGATCTCTTCATTCCCTGTCATGTATTTTAACAGCACACATTTATTATCTCTCTGTGTGTATATGTGTGCACGTGCATGTTTGTGACAGTGCATGTGTGGCAGTCGTAGGACGACCTCTGGTGTCTGTCCTCACTCTCCACCTTGCTCCAAGTAGGGTCTCTTTTTTGAATAAGCTGCTGCTTATTCCAGACTGTTTGGCCTGAGAGCATCTTTGGCTCTGCTTGTCTCTGCCTCCCAACTCCCCACAGGAGCACTGGGATTACATATTGATGCTGTTGTACCCATTCTCATGTGGGTGCTGGGGATTTGAATTGGGGTCCTCATCTTCCACAGGATGCGCTTTTCCCACTGGGCCAGCCCACCAGTGTTTTCCGTGCTTTTTTTTTTTAAAGGTGTGCTTCTGTGTTCTGCCCTTGTATTCTTCCATTTAGGTCTCATTCGCCAGATGTAGTTGGCTTGAAGGCAGTGTGGAGGCAGATGTTTCTCCAGGTTTCCTTGGTGGCAGCCTTAGAGGAGAGGGCCTGGCTAGCTAGAAAATGAGGTTGAGAGCTAGGAGCTCTCAGCTGTCTCTGGACTTTGCTACAAGTGAATGGGGGAATTTTATCAGCCTCAGTGTGTCATTATTTTTGAAAGAAGCTGTTCAGAGCACATGCCATTGAGGGCTGACTGAAAAAAAAAAAAAAAAAAAAAAAAAAAAAATATATATATATATATATATATATATATATATATATATATAGTCAGTCCTAGGGTTTCTGTCACTGTGTTAAAACACTGTAACCAAAAGTGTCTTAAGGAGGAAAGGGTTTATTTCATCTTATACTTCCACGTCATAGACCATCACTGAGGGAAGTCAGGGAAGAAAATCAAGGCAGGAACCTGGAGGTCAGAACTGAAGCAGAGGCTGTGGAGGAGTGCTGCTTCTTGGCTTGGTCCTCGTGACCTGCCAGCCTGCTTTCTTACCCAAGTCAGGATCACATGCACAGGAGTGGCTTACCCACAAGGAGCTGGGCCCCTACACATCAGTCATTAATCGAGAAAATGTCATGAAGACTTGCCTACAGGCCCTCTGGATGGAGGCGTTTCCCTCAATTAAAGTTCCTCTTTCTAGATAACTCTGGCTTGTGTCAAATTGACAAAAACAAACAAACAAAAAACAAACCAGGAAATTGACCTTTTGTCAGCTTGACACAAAAACACATCACTGTTAAACCATAACTTTTCCTTTCTTGTTCCCAAGATGTCATTAATAGGACAATGTAAAGCATTTCAAGTTTAAAAGTCTTACAGTCCTTAAAATTTTTAATACTTAAAAGTCTGAAGTCTTTAAAAATTTCAAAGTCTCTCTAAAAATCCAGTCTTTACAACTCTAAAGTCTCTCCGAAACTTTGGAGTCTCTCTAAAATTACCAAGTTTCTCTAAAATATCCAAGGTCTCATAATTGTGGATTTGTGTAAAATCAAAATAAGTATTTTCTTATTCCAAGAGTGAATAGCCAGGGCACAGTCATCAACCAAAGCCATTAAACCAAAGCAAAACTGAAGTCCGACAGCGTGAAGCTCTGCGTCCGACATCTGGGACTCATGGTCTTCTGGGCTCCAAAGGCCTGAGCAGTTGCAGGTCTCAGCTCTGCTGTCCACAGCACATATGGCTTGTCTCACAGGCTCAGGCGGGCTCCACTCCACAGCTGCTGCTGTTCTTGATGGTCCTTTTATGGTACTGACATCTCCAAAATGCTGGTGTTTCTACTGCGCCTGGGTTGTAGCTTCACCAATAGCCTCTCCTGGGCTCTCCTCAAGTTCTCTGGCCTGCCACATGGTGCCAAGCCTCAAATTCTCTCCATGGCCACTCCAATCCTGGGGCTTCTACTGGAATGGAGGCCTCAGTTTCACCAATGGCCCCTCCTAACCTCTCAAGAGTTCTAGAACAGGTACCTACTGAGAAACTCTTACGTATTACCAAGAGCAGCTGCCAGCATGAGGTACATCCTTGGCTGCCTCTGGACCACAGCTCCTGAGTGCTGACCTGAGGAAACACTTCACAGAAGATGCCACCTCAAGGATGCTGGTCTCTTGTTAAACATAGCTGATTCTTCAGCCCCAGCTGGCTAGTATTGATCCTCCTAGCAAAGAATCACTTTAGTGGTTCTGGTCTTCCATTAATCACAGCTAATTATTCAGCCCCAACTGACTTAGTACCACAGATTCTCAAGTCTCAGAATATTGAGTGACCCTGACCAAGCTTTGAAGGGACTCTCAAGCTCCCTCTGCACCTTCCCACCCAGGACTTCATCATGTGCACCACTTTCAGCATTGTTTTCTAAGTTCTCACAATAGCTCCTTAAATCTGGTCACTCAGTGGCTTTTCTAGCACAGAATTCCAAACTCTTCCCACAGTCCTCCCCAAAATGCAAATCTGGTCTTTCACAGCAGTACCCTGTACCTTGGTACTAATATCTGTCTCAGTTAGGGTTTCTATTGCTGTGATAAAACACCATGGCCAAAAGCAACTTGGGGAGGAAAGGGCTTATTTCGTCTTATACTTCCACATCATAGTCCATCATGGAGGAAACTCAGGAAAGAAACTTAAGGCAGGAATCTGGAGGTAGGAACTGAAGCAGAGGCTGTTGAAGCAAGGCTGGCTTGGTTTTCATGACTTGATCAGCCTGCTTTCCTATTCATACAAGTCAGGACCACCTGCACAGGAGTGCTGGGCCCTCCCACATCAATCAATCAATCACACACACACACACACACACACACACACACACACACACACACGCACGCACGCACGCACGCACGCCCGCCTGCATGCGCACGCCCACAGACTTGCCTACAGGTAATCTGGAAGAAGGCATTTCCTCAATGGAGGTTTCTCTTTCCAGATAACTCCAGCTTATGTCAAGTTGATAAAAACCCGCCCAGGACAGATAAAGTATCATTTTGTAGCTCAGACTGACCTGATACTGACTGTAGTCTAAGTCTTAAACTCGTGGCTATTCCCCTGCTTCAGCTTCCTGAGTGCTGGGTTTAGAGATGCAAGACTCTGCTCAGCTGGGACCAGTATGTAGACAGTGAAGCAAGAGGGACGAGAGTGTAGATCAAGAGACTGGACTGCTTGTTGACTGTTGGCTGGGGAGCTCTGACAGAGCTCTTTGTTCCTGCGTGCCCTGAACTTTGCACCTATTGACAAGTTTCCCCACCAAGTACCTTCACAGCAGCACAGCAGCCACTTCCTGTTTTAGAGGCTAGTCTTGAGTGTCAGATGAAGGATGGCTGTGGATGTTTATGACAGCCTCCATCTCTCTCTCTGTCTCTGTCTCTCGTCCAGAGTTGTTCTGTTTGATTATGGACTTTGGGACAATGCCACACAGCCCTGGAGATGAATACCAAGTGCTTGGTGTATTACATTTCTATCAAATGCACTAGAAAGTAAAAAACAAACAAACAAAAACTGTGAGATGGCTTTAATAGATTATCAAAGGATTAGCCTGGCTATTCTTTTTTGTTTCCATTTTTCTTTATTAAGAAATTTTCTACTTAATTCACATACCACCCACAGATTCCCCTCCTCCTTCCTCCCACCCCCAGCCCTCTCTCCCAAGCCACCCCACATCCCCACATCCTCCAAATCAAGATCTCCCATGGGGAGTCAGCAGAGCCCAGCACACGAGCTTATTGCCTGGCTATTCTTTTGAATATGCATTATAGAGCAGTTATATATTTGTCTTTAGGAAAATGTTATAATATAGCATTTTCTTTCTTTCATTTACCAGTTTCTCTCTTCTCTCCCTGTTTGCCTGCGTTTTCCTTTCTGACTGATGACTATTTCTTGGCCCTAGCCTGCGTGGCCGTGAGAACTGCATCACCCCCTTCTGCTGCCCCCCAATTATAGAATGACTGCAGCAGTAGGAGAATTAATGACCTCATAACCGTGGACAGCCAACATTTGTGTAATGTTTTGTAACACAGGAAGCTCTTTGGTGTGTTTTTTTCCTCTTTTCTACTTAAGCAGCCTCATGAGGTGGGAGTTACCAAAGCATTGTTTCTGGAGAACATGGAGCCCAAGGTTCTCAGCATCCCATCAAGCTGCAGAGCTGGCTGGCTCGTTCATGGCCTTTGTTACAGATTCTGTGTGTCACTTACCCTGCCCCATACCTTACAGCTTCGATTCTTTAATTGAATTAACATTTTATTGAGAGCAAATGGAAGTGTTTTTGCTGATCACAGTATAATGCTTGATGTAATAAATCAATGACCATCATAGATATTATATGTATATCTTTATATTTGTATGTTTTTATCTATTGAGTACAACTATACTAGAGATTGTTTACTTAAAAGATAAACATTTGAAGACTTCTCTAAAGTATTGATCAGGTGAATGTTATCTTTATTTAAAGGATTTTTCTTTTCTTCTTCCCTCCTTTCCTTCCTTTGATCTCACTCTGTAGCCCAGGCTGGCTTCGAACTCACAACCCTCCTGCCTCACTCTCCTGTGTGCTAGACTCACAGGTGTACAGGTATACACCTGATGTTAGTGTAAGGAATCTCTCTATGTGTTGGCTGGATAGTATTTCCCATTCGGGTTTGTCTTCCTTTTACTTTTTTCCTATATTATTTTACACGCATGGGTGTTTTACTGCATGCACATCTGTGTACCTGTTGCATCTTTCTCTCCTTTCCTTTGGAGAGGGAGACTGGCAGTGGTCTCACAGGATCTGCCTCCTTGAAGAAAGGCTACGTAATTTAGTAGACTAAGTATTCAGAGGGTGGTGTTAGGCAAAGTGAGAGAAGAAGATATGAAAATGAGACAGAAAGTCAAGTAGCTTGGATGTGAACGTCAGCCCTGGCTTCATTCTGATGAAATAACTATGTGTTTTGAAATGCAGCAAGGAGAGAGAAAAAGAGAAACATTGAAATCTAGCTCTGAAACTTCCAGGCTGTATATACTTGGGGAAAAAGACTCATGATTACTTTTTTAAACTATGAAGTGGAAATATTAACAACTTGAAGTGGCTAATAAAAGCAGCTATTACATATTCTCTTGGACAGCATACTAAGCATGTCTGTTAGTCTTTCTGTCTCTGTGACAAACCCCTGAGAAAAAGTTTGATGAAGGAAGGATTTATTCTGGCGTATGGCTCCAGAGGTCTCAGTCCCCGGTTGGCCAGCTCCATTGCTGTGGTCTCTGGTGTGGCAGAACAGAGCTGCTCACCTCACTGCATTCAGGAAGCGGAGAGAAGATGAATGTGTTACAGGGCCTCTCCCTCCTCTTTTATCCATCTAGTCCCCGGCCTATTGGCTGCTGCAGCCCATGGTAAGGGCAGGTCTCTCTTCTTAGTGAATTCTCTGGAAAACTCAATGAACTGAGAAGCTTCACTCAAACTGGAAGTTGAGATGCGCTTCATGGCATGCTGTAATGTATAGATCCTTTCTGTCTCCCTTCCCTTGCCCTGTGTGAAATGTCATACATGTTTCTAAAGCCTGTAGTATCTCACCTGGGGTGAAAGTCGCTTGTATTCAATAAACATGGTGCTCTACCGGGGTGGGTGTGCAGCCACTGTGGCTCTGGCGGACTGTACTCAATAAACATGGTGCTCTACCGGGGTGGGTGTGCAGCCACTGTGGCTCTGGCGGACTGTACTCAATAAACACGGTGCTCTACCAGGGTGGGTGTGCAGCCGTTCAGGCTCTGGTAGATACCAAGAGTCATTGTAGCCCTTTGCTGAGGTTGACCCTTAATCATTTACCTTTCTTCCTCTTCTAGTTGTCTGTATCTTGATGGCTTGGCCAGGTAACATTGTACCCTGTCTCTTTTTTCTAGAACTCTGAAGGTGGACTCTATATATGCATGAATACATTTTTGGCCTTTGGAAGGGAACACGTTGAAAGACATTTTCGGAAAACTGGACAGAGTGTGTACATGCACCTGAAAAGGCACGTGCGAGAGGTGAGATGGGTGTTCGGAGAGTTCCTGCATGCTCCACAGAGGGAACTTACTAGAACTCACAACTCCAAATTCTCTTTGGTGTCAAGAGACTGCAGCACTTTGTAGACACTCAGAGGCTCCCTCCCAACACAGTCCTTACTTTAGCCAGTTTTATTTTTCTTCTTCTAGACCACCAGTCAGAGTTAAGAAGCTATGTGGCTGATTGCTTGGAAAAAGTAATTTTAACTTTAAAACTGGAAAAGTGCAAACCTAATGCATCCCAATGTTTTCCTTAAATGAAAGAAAAACCTTCTTGAAAGTCCACATCCCTTTGTTTCTTTAAAAAAATATATATAATTTTTCTTTATTTTGAGAATTTTATACATTTATACTATAAAACATGGTCATAGTCACCCCATTTCTTTCTCCAACTTACACCCCCAAGTTGCCCCCAACATGTCCCTTTTCATAATGTGTGTTCTATCTCTTTTGATAACCCATTGAGTCTGATTAGTGCCACCCATATGTGCACGGGTGTGGGACCACCCTCTGGAACATGGGAAGTGTACCAGTGGCCACATGTTCAGAAAATAGTGACTTTCCCTCTCCAGCAACTGTCAGTTGCTGGTCGCTCCTCAGCAAGCAGTGGGGCCTGGAGAGTATAGGTTTCACCTATGCTGGAACTTCGGCTAGCTTGCTCTTGTGAAGGTCTTGTGCAGGTCATCAGTGCTGACGTGAGCTGATGAGGGCGACGCCAAGTCAAGTCTCGGCCCTGCTTCCCACCCTCCAGCTCTTACACTTTCTCTATTCCACCGTGTTCCCTCAGCCGTGGTGGTAATGGTGGAGAAAGATGTCCCACGTTGGGTTGAACCTTCAGTCTCAGTGCTCAGTACTTAGACTGGTCATGCATCTCAGTGTTGACAGATTGCCCAAGTTTCTTTGACCAAGGTGGAAAGTAGTCTAGGTCTGTGTATAAACACGACAACATGACCATTTAGCAAAATAATAGTAAGGCCCATGACCTCCTGTAGCTCGGGCTTTTGACTGGGGTTACAGGATCAGTCATGAATTTCTCTCTTGTGGCACAGGCCTCAAATCCAACCAGAAAGCAGTTAGTTACCCTGTGCTTGACATGCCACTATTGCATCAGTGAGTACATCTTGCCTCCCAGGTCGATAGTCCCTCACACAGGGCCCAGCACACAATAAGGACAATGATTTCTTTGCTTTCTCAGAAGTTTGCCCTGGAACTGTGAAATCTAGCCAGTGGGGAGGATGGTTCTTGGTTTGTTTGATTTTGCTATGTCCTGCAGCCAGATTGTATGGCATATTCAGCAATAGGGTTTTACCATGCAGTTATGGTGGGTGGCGAAGGGCAGTGGCAATAGCCTGTGCCGTTTTGGACACCTCTGAGGGCTCTTGACCCTGCATTTAATAACCCATGTCTTCTAGGAGTGGCATTGTCCTCTGATGGCACAGTAATTCTTTTGAACTCTTTTTTAAAGTTATATTTTGAAGTTAGCTTACTAACTACTGGATGTCTGTATAAGGCTTTTTCATACACCCTTAGTTTTGGCTAACCTACCCTACATTCTGGGATTATGGCTGTGTGCTCCAAGGCCAGTTTGTGTAGTGCAGGGGATTGACCTCAGGGCTTTGTGTGTCCAGGCAAGCACTCTATCAATGGAGCCAATCCCCAGTTCCCCCTGGAGCCCTTCATTCTCCCAAAGTGACCATCACTCATTCTCACTGTTATTTTCATGCATATCATTATATCTTAACTGCATTTCTGTGTGGATAGAATGTAGTATGACTGTGTGTTTTAAAGATACAGATGCATGTCCTCACACTCTCTCCTATGATTCTGCATAGTGCCTCACCACTAAGTGTTGTTCTGGACTAGCCATGCTGAGATACCTGTGGATTTATTTACTTCATATTAAGAGATGTTTAGTATTTTTCCTCCAATAATCTATAAGTTCCTTTCTTCTTCTATTGCTGGACATTTAGATTGCTTTGGTTCTTTGCCACAACAAATAACACCACAGTCGACATTTTAACACATTTTCTGCAGAAACCCTTGTACAAATATTTCTGTAAGAATTCAGCTAGTGATCCCACTGGCCTGTGGGTGCTGACGTTCATTTTTGTCAGGAGAAGGCTAATTCTCCCCAGTGTGTTTGTGCCAGTGTGTCTAAGAGGTGAGGAATGTCTGTTTGTTCACACCCTTACTATTCCTTGGCCATATTCAATATTTGCTAGTCTAATGGTTGTAAAGTGACATAAAAATATTTGGCATTTCATTCTGTAATGATTGAGTATTTTCTTATGTATTTATCACTCATTTAGAAAATTATGATTACCATTGTTATCTTAGCTACTTTTCTATAGTTACTGTTCTGTTGCTATGGAAAGTGCTCACATCTGATCCACAGAAGGCAGAGAGAGAGAGAGAGAGAGAGAGAGAGAGAGAGAGAGACAGACAGACAGACAGACAGACAGTGATACACCTCCTTCAACAAGGCCACAGCTCCTAATCTTCCCCAAAACAGTTCCACAGGATGAAACATTCACATATCTGAGCTTATGGCCATTTTCATTCAGACCACCACAGGTTTGTGTGTGTGTGTGTGTGTGTGTGTGTGTGTGTGTGTGTGTGTGTGCATGTGTGTAAGTCAGAGGACAACTTTCAAAAGTCAGTTTTCTCCTCCTACCATGTGTTTCTGGAATGCCACTCCTAGAAGACACGGGTTATTAAATGCAGGGTCAAGAGCCCTCAGAGGTGTCCAAATGCAGCAAATACTTTTACCCACAGAGCTGTGTGTGGCCTCTTACCTTTTGTGCTCTCTCTCTCTCTCTCTCTCTCTCTCTCTCTCTCTCTTTTACCTTTAGTTTAGTTTTTCACCCTTACATTTTGTTATCACTTTTATTTTATTACATATTTATTTGAGATAGATAGTTTTCAAGTATCCATTTTATATAGTTTTGAATAATTCATAAACTGTCTTGTATCTTCTAAGCAGTCAATTCAGATTTAAGTTTTACTTATTTCCCATGCCATCCTGCCTGATATGCTGATATCACAGTTTCAAAGGTAAGCTTTGAAATCATTTTTTTTCCCTGCTACTACATGGCTTACATGTTTCTTCTGTTGGGATCTGGAATACTTCTTATAAAGTTCAGGCCGTTTCACTTCTTAGTGTAAAGTGGGGAAGTTAAAACTGAGGCCCAGAGAGTCTGCTTGTCTGGGTCCCAGAGCTGGCGGTGGCACTGTGGACTGACTGCCAGGACCTGTGATTCTGCAGCTGAGCCTTAAGGTAGACGTCCACCCGCTGGTGACAGCCTCCACTCGGTTTGCCCTTTTGCTCGCGTGTTCCTATTTTGATCTGCTGTTCTCCAGGCTCCAGGCCCCGAGGCCCGTCACTTGCTCAGCTTGCCTCTTATGACTCATGGCTTAAAACACTTTATCAACAACAGTCTCCTTAGCTGACCCTCGTCTTCAACAACGCTCCAGATGTTACCCAGTTGATGCATTGGTGCTTCCATGCACAAATGCCAGAACTTCCCCACCACTGTGGGGGTTGGAATGATATTAGTCCATTTTGTATTACTATCACGAGGCAGACTAGCTTTATTAAAAAATGAGATTTATTTGCCTCATCATTGGGGATCTGAAAATCCCAAAAGAGTTGTACAGGTCCCCGATAAGAGCCCCACGGAGGGCTCAGATGGCCGAGTGTGCATGTGTGGAAGTCACATTATGAAACAGGATACCAGAGAGACTGGGATTCCACTATTCCTTCTGAGAATGGACCCTGATATCCCAATTTACCTCATTTTTTAAAGTTCTTACCATTGCCCAATACCACGCAAAGGACCAGCCTTAACGCCTGAGCCTTTGAGGGAAGGTAGGAGACACAATGCCAAACTTAGTGTAGTACCGGGGTCCTGGCTTGGCCCTGCTCTTAGGTCTCCTCACTCGCTGTGTCCTCTCATGCTCCTTGAGTGGCTACTGAGCATCCAGGGCTTAGAGTAATGTGTCAGTTGTGTTTAGACTTGCACTCTACAGCCTCAGTGTGACCCTGACTGCAACTCATGGGACTTTTTCTCACCTTCTGGAAGCTACCTGTGGTTTGCATCCCTCTCCCCTGTCACCCCAGCGGGGAGCTGCACTCGTCTGTCTTTGTGGTCCTGATTCCCCCTGCTTTGGGGAACTCACTATGGTTAGTTCAGCTTTCCTTTCTCTAGTTTCTTTCCTCTGGTCTTTCGATAGAACATTCCACAGAACGGTTCTTCTCCTCCTAATCCTGCTGTGGTTAGATTGTGATCTTCGATTGAAACCTTTTAAAAACCTCTCTCTTTGTTCAGTCACCACCCTGTGTCCTTGCAGGACTGAGGACCCAGACCCAACATTGATCTGACTGAGCAATGCTGCAGATCACTGGAAGTACCTGGCTTGTCAGGAGAGCTTGGTCGCCACACCTGCTGCATGCGTGTTAGGTCTGAGGTTATTCACAGTCTAGGAAGATTTGAGGCTGTTTCTCGCTCCCCCTTCCTAGGCATTCTTCTTGTTTTCTCCCCTCTGGCTGCCTGTCAAGCGCAAGCATTTCCTTCCCTTGGTCGTGAGTTACCTGCCTTTCCTAGGAAGTCGTTTGGCCAGTCTGCCTTCTTCCTCTGGAGATGCTCCTCTCCATGTGTTCTCTATATCTTTGTTTTGCTGTTCAAAGTGTAGGCTTCCAAGTTAATAGCTTCCTGGAACTGATTGGACCATCCAAATCTGACCTCTGATTTTCTTTTTAGGATCTTTTAAATTCCTCCGGTTCAGCATGGCAGACTATACACAATATCTGTTCTGTCAACACTGTCCTTTCTTGTGAATGCCAGAAAGCCAGACATTTTTAAGGCTCTGTTTTCCTTGTGGATCCTCTGGTAACCTGGTCTTGTTATCTGAACTTCCCACACAACTCTGAAGTTCTGAAGTCCATCCTGTCTCCTCCACCCCTGTTGTCATTGATTAGTTCTTCCTGTTCCTGTGGTAGACTTGTCCCGTAGCTTGCTGATTCACCTCTCTTCCTCTTTTTTTTTTCTTTCTTTCTGAGGCAGGGTTTCTCTGTGAAACATTACTGGCTATCCTGGAACTCACTCTGTAGCCCAGACTGGCCTCGAACTCACAGAGATCTGCCTGGCTCTGCCTCCCGAGTGCTGGGATTAAAGGCATGCGTCACCACCGCCCAGCCAGCTTTCTTCTTTTAAACGATAGCTTTCAGTCCTAGCCAGGCTGTATTACTCCCTCCCTGTGATCTTCCTCAGTGTATGCTGCTGCTGTTACCTGTGCCATCTGACATGCCTTCAGCCCAAAGTCCAGAACTCTTCAGTGTAATGACAAGGCGCTCATGACTGGGCCCCACAGCCTTTCCAACCCTTCCTTACTGCACCAAATTTGTATTCTCCACATAGCTTTTTTGGAATGTACCGTGATTTAGTGCCTATGTACATATGTTCTCTACTCATGAGTGTGTTTTCTCTCCTTCTAGCCTTACTTCTCTTTTACTTGCTGTATTCTCTGCAGTTAAAAGTATCCATTCATCCACCCATGTAATATTCCATCCATCTGCCCATTCGCCCCTCTGTCCATCTATCTGTCTATCTGTTAATCTATCATCTATCTGTCTGTCTGTCTATCTATCTATCTATCTATCTATCTATCTATCTATCTATCTATCCAAGCATCCATCCATCCATCCATCCATCCATCCATCCATCCATTAATTTATCCATTCATCCACTAATCTGTCCCTATTACTAAGTACCTTCTATATTTGAGGACCAATGCTCTTCTTACATGATCAATCCTGATCATCCTGCTACCTCCAGATAAACCAAACATCTCCACTAATCATATTGTCTCTTAGACTTAGGTCTTCTCAGAACTTCTTCGCTTTCTGCCTCCACTCAGTTACCTTCTGTGTTGATGAGCTCTCCAGGAGAAGAATCCTGTGTGTGTTCAGTTTGCTTTCACACAGAACCTGACAAACAGGCACAGTGCTGTTTGCTAAGGGAGGAGTTTTAGTGCTAGAGCCCTGTCATAGGAGCAAGAGCAAAGGTCTTTAGTCGGAAGCCTCATTGTTCTCCCCCGTGCCCCCAGGGATGTTTTTGATCTGAGTCTAAGGTTTGAACTTACCATCAGGGAGAAACACATATTCCAGCCAGTCTCCATGTAGATCCTCTTTTTCATTTTCCTTTTCCATCATGCAGAACACACTACACAAGTCTGTAGAGACCAAAGTCTTCAGTTTCTGTAGAGATTAGTGACCCCTGGGATTGTGAAGTGAGTCTTTGGCCCAGGTTTTGCTCTCTCTCTCTCTCTCTCTCTCTTGAGGAAAGTGAGTGGTGGTGAGGGGACAGAAGTTCTGGGATTCTAGAGGAAAGAGAGTCTAAGACAGAAGACGCATAGTTGGCATTAGAGTTTGGAGACCCATGTTTTTGAGCTGAGTGTTTTGAGATTGCTGTGAGGAGAACTTTAAACCCATAGTAGAAGCTGTTAAAACAATATGAGAATTATACAAAGATGAGTTGGCTTTTAGTAGCAAATAATAAAATGTGGGAAAGTCGACTGCTTAGAACTCCTAAGACAAGTAGGGAGAAAACAAAGGAATCCTGAGTGCATAGCATGATGTTGCTCATGTGACTGTGTGGAGAGGCGCTGGGGGTGGGCCCTGCAGATAACGCATCTGTATTCTTCTCTAATAGTCAAGAAGATATATGGTATGAACATAGATGAGTGAAAGAAAATTATTATCATCATATTTGACTGCTACTGTTCAGCCATGAGATGGGAACTCACTCACTGCTTCATGGTGGGGAACACATGAAGCTGGACATGGCAGCTGGCCCACTGGTGGTCCTCCCAACACTGCTTAGATGGGTTGATTTACATTTTCAGATGATCAGACTATCAGTGACTATGTATCAACAGTTAGTAAATCTTTGAACAGTTAGCATTGAGCACACTGAGGGTCTCTGTGTTGGCAAGGGGATAGGTGGCTCACATCTGTCTGTCCTCAGCGTGGACTCCAGGAGGGAGCATTGACTACTGAAGTTCAAGCATCAGCTTCCTCTCCATCTCTGGTTTGTACCTCCCTTTTCAAGAGGGATCACCTTATAACTCCGTGAAAATAACCATGGGACCAAGAGAATGGTCCTCCACCCCTCTGCAGGGTCGGGGTCCACTTTCCTCTTGACTTTAACTGGGAACCTCTGGGCCACACATTTTGTTAGCCAACTGTTTTATGGGCTGTGTTTTAATGATCTGTTGTTTTCTTTTCAGAAGGTAAGAGCAGCATCAGCTGGAGCCTTACCCAAAAGGAGGAATTCCAAGTTATTTTTAGGTAACACAGTTATTTAGTGTGCACGCTATATTCTGTCTTTCTCTGTCTTGTCTCTGGTGATAGGGATGAGGTATGCTGGGTTAAACACTGCCTTTACTTCCCACTTCCCTAGCAGTGAAGTGTGCTTTGAGCATGGAGTCAGACCCCAGCTTTGAAGCAATATGGCAGCTAGAGAGGAATTACAGTTCTGCCTCCAGTCTGTCCGTGTGCCTCCTGTCTGTCTCTCTGTCTGTCTTGTTCAGTCTCTCTGTCTGTATCCTCTCCTCCTCACCCTGCCCCATGTAGTCTGGTGGTTGAGTCTATGGCTTTCCATTGTATTTTTTGGGACAGGGTCTCTCACTGAACCTAGAGCTCAGCAATTCAGTTAGACTGGCTGTCAACACGCCCCACGGATGCTCATGTCTCTGTCTCCCCAGCACAGGGATTTCAGCTGCATACAACTACACACAATAAAATGTACACACAGGAACGTCCCAAAGGTATCACCTATTGGGTTGGCCTACTAATTTTAGCACCCATCAGTAGTTCTTGCCTGCAACAATGATTGGAAGTGTTGTGTGATATTCTTCATTAAGAAGAGCTAGTCTTGTTTACACAAATGACTACTGATTTCTAAATCACATAACTAGCTTAACATTTGTTATGCTGTGGTTTCTTAGCAATAAAAAATTATTTGATGTTATCTGACCAAGTGTGTGTGTGTTTCTCTGAATGGCTACAATTATTATTTGAAAAGAATTTCAAAACTGTTTGCATAGTGCAATTTCATTTTGGTAAAAACAACTGCACACATTATTGTCTACATGTATATAAGTGTATACATGCATGCATGCCTCTATTTGTATATATACATGTATGTGTGCTGGGGAGACAGAGACATGAACATCCGTGGGGCGTGTTGACAGCCAGTCTAACTGAATTGCTAATTGAATATGTATATAGGCACATTTGTGTGTATAATGCACACACACGTACATATTTGTCTGAAACCTGGCAATATCTAGGAGAACACACTGTAGATTGCTAACACAAGCTCTTTTCTGAGGCTAAGAAGGACTTGATTCTGGTTTTCTTTTTGCTTATCCATATTTAAATCTTTGTTTGCTTGAGATGTAGTCTTGCTATATTGCCCAGACTGGCCTGGAATTTTTCTGCTGAAGTGATCTTCCCATCTCAGCCTCTTAAGTAGCTGGGACTGTTGTGTGCATCACCATACCCAGCTAGCTTCTCTCTGTTCCTGTAATGAAAAGAGGCTGAGGGATGGGACATGGCTCAGTTGGTACTGTGGCCTGCCATGCACACAGAAGAGCTTGAATTTGGATCCTCAGCAACTACAACCACATAAATATCAGTGTGATGGCACATCTGTAATTTCAGCACTGGAGGTGGGGATCACAGAGAGGGAGGTTGATCCCTGGAGCACATTGTCTAGCTAGCCTAGTTGAACTAATGAGATCTAGGTTTAGTGGGAGATGGTTTCAAAAAAAAAGTTGAGAGTGGTCAAGAAAGACACTTGATGTCAACCTCTGGCCTTCACCTTGCATGTGCAAACATGTATGCAGGCTGTGTCTTCTCTCCAGCTCTCCAGCTCTCCAGCTCTCCAGCTCGTGGTTTTCTTGAGGAGAATCACCTCAAGATTCTTTGGAGCAGCTTTCCTTCACTTTTTCTTTGCACAGCTCACCCTGTGCCTCCGCCCCCACCTACCAACCAGACAAACAACCAAGCCAACAGAAAACAGCCTAAAAGGAGCTCCAGGGCTGAAAGGGTCAAGTACTTGAGTGATTGGTCTCCCAGCGCCTGCCACTGTTATCTGGAATGTTACTGTTTGCCAGTCACATGACATCAGCATGACTTTGTGGAGGTAGAAGTCATTAAACAGTTTGACTCTGTTGTTTGTGGTTTCATTTTTTGAGACAGGGTCTTGTGTAGTCCAGGCTGCTCTCAGACTTACCATGGTAGAGGCTGACGATGACCTGACTCTCCCACCTCCATCACCTATGTGTTAGGGTCACTGGTGTGGGCCACTGTGTTCAGCTTTTTAAAACAAAACAACAAAATGAAACATTTTCTTGGCTTGCATGAAGGAGTTAGCTGACTTTTTTGTTTGCAACCATGGTGTTGAAGGATTTTGAGGCTTTATTTTTCTAGCATTTATTTTGATTGCAACTGTTATTGTCAAGTCACAGCTTTAAAAACGAATGGGAAGGCAGCCTCTGAGGCCTTGTTGCTGTCCACTGCTGTATTTCAGTGGGGCCTTTGCTATAAGCTGCGATCTGTGCTTCCTCAGCTGTTCACAACTCAGAAAACGGAAGGCTTTACTGAAACTCACAGGAGCGCTGGATGGTACTGTTCTTGTGCAGATCCAGTGCAAACAGCCAGAGCTGCTGGGGATGTGTGATTGCAATGGCTGTGCCATGCCCCAAAGTTGGTACTTTGTAGCTCTTCTCTCTCTCTCCTTGCTCTTATGTTCTTATCGCCTTGCCTTCTGTAGTATTCCCTGAGCTCTGGTGAATAGGCTATAAATGTCTTGTCTAGAGCGGAGCAGTCTTCTGTAATGTGTTTTCATTATCACATAGAGCCACAAGTCTCTACATCTCCACCATTCACTGGAAAGAGAAGCGTCTCTCGACTAAGTCAGAGGGTAGCACTTGTTCATGGGTGTAAACAGATGTATTTAGTAGTCAGCTTGATTGTGTGTTAGGCTAGCTAAGAAATAATATTCAGGTCCTCTGTATGGACTATGATCTCCCATGTGTATATATATTTTAAGCCAACTTTATAGGCATGGATTCCCTCCTGTAGACTAGACCTCTAATCCAATCAGGTTGGTTGGTTACCTGTGTAACAGTCATACCCCTTTTGATGTTTTCGCTTGTTGAGCACAGCATTGTATTGGCATCCTGAAGCATCTTTAACAGCTGTTGGTGTTCTGAATGTGTAGTATGTGCTGTCAAAGAGGCTTCGGGACACCAATACGTGGGGCCTGGGATGAGGGAGGTAGATAATACCTGTCTGCTTTCTCTGAGTTTAACTTTATAGAAGCACATGAAGTCCCTGTCTTCTCCACACCCAGGGGACACACAAGAGCCCTATATGACAACATGATCTTTCTGAAACTTACGTCAGCTTCGCTTCAGAGCTGGACCACCCTGGGGTGTGTGTGTGGAGGCTCCTCGTGTTATTTGTTAGGAATTTAAGAAGATGATGAGCATGGAGGTGTAGGCAGTCACCTATGGTGGCTCCAGAGCATCTCAGACCTGACCCGAGGTTCCTGAAGACCCGATTCTGTAGAATCTACTTGTCTGTCCAGCAGGTAACTCACCCAGAGTTACATGCTTAGTAAATGCTAGAGCAGACTTTTTTCCTTACTTTATTTATCCAGGTAATGTTTGAAGTAGCATTAAGTTGGCGCAGTCCGGCGGTGTTCTCTGGAGAACTCTGCTCGGTCTACCTCCAGTGTCCAGGGTCCCAGAACCAAGAGAGTCCTCTCCTCTCGATTCTGGGTCTTCAGCTTCCTCTCTCAGCCCCGCCTTGTGGGCGTAACCATTACCGAAGCCTCAATGGGGGTTGGAACTTCCAGGCCAAGGCTGGGATGGCTACCCACTACATTAAGTGACTGTGTTCTCTATAGGAAAGAAATGGGTAATATCTTGTGTGTATGGAGTCCATTCACAAAAGCCCAAGATTTATACTCTATTCCTTAAAACTGCTGTGTGAATAATATATTAATAATAAAGGAGCATGAAGTGGAGCAACTCATTTGAAATTTTTGTTTGCTCAGTTTCGTTCCTTCCTTTCCAATTTTGTACACGGGAGTGATCCAAAGTTGCCTTTGCCTTGTGGGTCCCAGGCTATTTACTTTCATGGTTATACAGAGTAAACATTTCCATACTTCTTCTGTAGTACTGAACTGACCATGTTTCTCATTGAACATTTTGGTTCTAATTTTTGTTACAGATGGTGGACTTCAATCTTTTATGACACAGTGTCTTAGTTAGGGTTTCTATTGCTGTGAAGAGGGTACTGTGACCATAGCAATGCTCATAAAGGAAAACATTTAATTGGTTGGCTTACAGTTCAGAGGTTCACTCCATTATCATCATGACAAGGCTGGCAGCACACAGACAGACATGGTGCTGGAGAAGGAGCTGAGAGTTCTCCATCTTGATCCACAGTCAACAGGAAGTAAACTGAGACATTAGGTGTGGCTTGAGCATTTATGAGAGCTCAAAGCCCATCCCCAGTGACATACTTCCTCCAACAAAGCCACACCTCCTAACAGTGCCGAACCCTTTGCCACTCCCTTTTGGGGCCATTTTCTTTCAGACCACCACAGATAGGCTACAGTCAGAGGCAGGTACACTACTTCTTTTAAAAATGTGTATGAAACAAAAGGATTTAGTATTTTATCTTAGGTCCCAACACTTGCAAATATTTAAAAATAAAACAAACAGAAAACAAAAAATCTGGAATTTTTGACACTTCTGGTCCTTTTTGTTTGAATTTTTCCCTTTAAGTAAGCTTTTTGAGTTGTTTCTTAAACTATTAGACTTTCCTTTGAAACAGCCTTTTGTTAAATGAGCAATTTGTAATGTTGGGGTCTTTATTTTGGTGCTTCTGAATCTTAAGATTTAGAGTCTTTTATTATGTTCGGGTTATATTTTTGCTGTGTCTTATTTTTTGCTTAGAATGGTCCTGCTTCTGAGAGTGAAAAGCAGGACAGAAGTAGGGCAGGTTTCATTAACGGTGGTAATAGAATTTAGAGCCTTGGTTCTCAGGTGCCTGCTGTAGTGTTACCCCACAATTTCCCTCTGTCAACAGAGTCCATTGGTTTGTGTGGCTTTGCGTGTGAGTGCAACATCACCTGACTGTTTTTCATCACCATAGTCCCAAACATATAAACACACAAACATGACCTGGGATGCTGGCCTCCCTGAGGGCCAGGCTGTGCTGTCCATGTAAATATTATGACCAGACATTCCCCCGAGCTGTCACCTAACCTTTACCAGCACAAGGGTGGCCAGGCAGAGGATGGGTCAGAGAGTCCCTAGGACAACAGGACTGCTCACATGATGGGCTCCTTTTGGCTTTCAGGATTTCAACCACTGTTAGAGATGGGGAGGACAGAGAGAAAGGAGAGGCAATGATGGAGATGGGGTGGGTTTCTAAGTGACAGCTACTGTTGATTGGAACCTACCTTGAGCTGGGCCTCCTCTCTGCTGTGCCTCATTTCTCTTCTGTTAGAGGAGTGCTTCCCTTTTCATGATGAACATGACAAAAGCCCTTAGGTTAGAGTTTGTGACTTACTTCAAGTTGTGTTAAATGTGTAGACCAGCATTAGAGCCAGCTTTACCCACTCTCAGACCCATGTGCTCTTGGGCAGGGGAGGTGGTTCAGTTAGTAAAGTGCTGCTGCATGAGCATGGGGACCTGAATCGGTCCCCAGATACCCTCCACAATGGGTGTGGTGGTATAGGCTTGTGATCCTGGCACTGGCAAGGCCCGAACAGGCAGATTTCTAGGGCTCACTGGCCAGCCAGTCTCACTGCATCAGTGAGCTTCATGCTAGTGGGAGACCTTCTCTCAAAATACAAGGTGGATGGCTCCTGACCTTTGGCCTACACACACACACACACACACACACACACACACACACACACACACACAATTTGTTTTCTTTGTTCTAGTGAAATTATGGTCCCTAAATTCATAGTGGAAACATCTGTTCCTTTAAAGCCTATAAATTCAGATTTTAGCACGTGTGTCCACTCTGTGAAGCTTTATGATGTGACCCAGTCATTGATAAACAAGTATACACCTCTTAGGAAAGACAGGAGGGCCTGATTCTCCTGGTGCGGGGCAGGAGGATGGGCGGTTCTGCCAGGGTCAGAGCCTGGCCTTGGCGTCTTAAGCCTGTGGATCCCTGTGAGAGTTGCCTTGGCATGGGCTGCCCTCTCCTCACTTCTTTTGTTTTTATTCTTTCCTCAGATCTAGATTTGGATGACGATGTAAACAGTGACGACTATGAATATGAAGACGAAGCCAAACTTGTTATATTCCCAGACCATTATGAAATAGCCCTTCCAAACATCGAGGAGTTGCCAGCCCTGGTCAGTGAGTATGCACGTGGCTGTGTGTGTGTGTGTGTGTGTGTGTGTGTGTGTGTGTGTGTGTGTGTACATGGCTGTATGTTGTGGGGGGGTGTGGGGTGGGGAAGGCTGGTCCAGAAGAAGAAGAGGATAAAATGGAGCATATGATTATGATCCCAGCACTAAGGATGGGATGGAGGCTAGCCTGAGCTACACAGTGAGTTCAAGGCCACCCAGGGCCACATAGTGAGATCTGTCTCACAAAAACAAAACAAAACAAAACAAAAACCCCAAATAAATAAAGACAGCATGGACAGGAGTATCTGTCTCCTCTGAGGACCCACGGAGTGGCCTTCCCTTATTGCTGGCCCACATCACCCTGACACCTCTATTTGGGCTCCTCTGGGCTGGCCTGGCTCCTGTATCTTGGCCAGTTTGTTGCTGGGATTGTCAAAGAATGCACCTCACAGGTGCTGGGACAGCTGGAGAGGGACTGTGTTTCGGTCGGAAGGATGACAACGTGTTTGTCAGGTTTTCACGCTGCCCGTTCATGTAAGATCTTGTTTGAAAAATTAGAAGAGTTTGCCTGCTGGAACAGTAGCAGCACAGTTATAGAAAGAACCAGCTGCTCTCACATCCTGGCCTGGAGAACCCGGGGAAGACATGCTCACCTCAGCTTTGCCCCTCCAGCAACCAAGATGGCTCTCTCATAGTTTTGGTAGTGCGCCCCTGCCTGCGCCTCCACTCCCTTCCTTTTTCTTGTCTTCTTTTCTCAGGGTCAGTTCATGGAACGGTCTTGCTTTTCCTGGAGGAACTGGGGGCTGGGTTGGTGGCAGGGTGGGTAAGCTGCCTGTTGCATTTGATTCTGGAGTCCTCAGAGAGGTCACAGGGCTTCTGTGACCCAAGATGTCCCTGCTTCTCCTCCCTTGCTTCCTGTGTGGCTTCCAGCACTCTCTCCCACTTCTTCACTGTGTGCATGGACACCTGTTTCCTGTAGCCTGGCCCCAGACAGCAATGGGACAAGGTGGGTTAAATTTAAACATGCCAGTTCATTCCCCCTCTTCAAACTCCACCAGAACCAAGCCAGGCCTGTGCATCCCAGAACCTTCCACAGACCCTGACCAGTGAGAACCATCTGCTCAGTTGCTCCTGCCAAAAGGGGATGTTTGTACTTAGAGTTTCCATGTTTAGAGGGTCGTAACTATTTTCTTCTGATCTATCTTATAGCTAAATTTAAGACCATAGAGTTAAGAGCGTTGTGCATCTGGCTGCTGCAACCCTCCCACTTACTAAGTGTAAGGCATCCTTTCCACATGAGGTGTTCAGTGGAAATGAATGACTGTCATTTTCTCGAATTTCCCATGCTGACTCATGGCTGTTACCAGGAATAAAATACGTTACTGGATAAAACCGTTTTAACCTGAAGTGTACCAACACTTGTGTCTCTAATGCTGAGAGTTCTTTTATTTTTATTTTATGCATATTAGGGTTTTCCTGTGTGTCTGTGTGAAGGTGTCAGACCCCTTGGAACTGGAGTTACAGACAGTTGTGAACTGCCATCTGGTTGCTGGGTATTGAACCTTAACTCTGAGCCATCTCTCCAGCCCCAATGCTGAGAGTTCTTATGCTCCAGATCAATAAAATTCTAGTTTTGCTATGGGGAAGTAAGTAAAGAGCATATTGTGAATAAATGTCATGAAAAAATTTTCATTCATTCATCTTATTATGTGAAAAATGTAAATATTAAGAAAAAGCCCCAAACCAGGCCCAGTGATTTATGATTGTAATCCCACACTGGGGAAGCTGAAGCAGGAGGATTGCTAGGAATTCACTGCTATGGAGTAAGACCCTGTCTCAAACAACCAACCAAACCCAAAACCAAACCAAACCAAACCAAACCAAACCAAACCAAACCAAACCAAACCAACAAAAAACTCCACCAAACCAAACCAAACCAACCCCCCAAAAACTCAAAAACAAATGAAGAGCCACCCCCATACACTACTGTTAAAACATTCCTTTATTCAGAGTGTAAGTTGAAAGGTATAAGAATGTGCCCTAGAAATCCCACACTAGCAAGATACATGCAATCCTTAATATCAGTCTTTGAAAATAATTTAAAATGAAAATTTGAATAAAATGTCTCTTTAAGAAATGCTTTAAAAAATGGAAAACGAGAACTCTGAAGGTGGGAGAGGGAAGCCTGGGTTTGCATCTCTGATGCTACTAGCCCCAGGCTTTAGCTACACCAAAGAGTAGTTAGTTCACCTTCTTTCCATGCATTTGCTGCTAGGTTTTTAGTGTGTAAGGATTTTCTTTTGAACCTTTAATTAAAAAGAAAATGCTTTGTCTAAAAAAAGTCTTCAACATCTCTTGGGTGTGTTACCACAGAACACTTTGAATTACCCTGTAAGTCCTACCAGAGGGCAGACCACCTCTGAGAGGAGGGGCTCATAGCAGGGACCCCAGAGCCTGGAATCTGGCAGTGGTATGCTTCTCCTGCTCAACAGCTCTGAGTGATGATCGGTACAGTAGACCCCCACCATAGCTTGTTTCAGGCCAACAGTGAGGTATCCCTGGATGTGTTGGGAAGAAAGACTACTGTTTGGAAGTTGCCGCATCCAGCTAACACAGAAGTACAGGTGCCTGAAAGTTACAGTAAAGCAATGAGGAAGGATTGGAGTTTGAATAAGTGACCTTCTCAAGCGTAATTAAGTCATTTAACAAAATTTCTTAGTCTTGTCCTTTTTTAAATCACTTGATATATTTAAAACATAATCTTTGGGTTAGGAGTGTAGCTCACGGGCAGAGTGCTGATTATACTGTGAAACGGCCTTTGTTTTGTTCTGCTCTGAGACAGGGCCTCACTGCATAGCCTAGGCTGTGCTGCATCTCAGAGTCCTCATGACTCCTGGGTTGTGTGCTGGGATTCATATCTGTCCTCCCAAACACTCAACATCTTTATGATGAAAACATTCAGAATCCTTTGTTATGTGTGAAATAACTGCCCTGTGTATGAGTACCTTAAATCCCCCTATCTAGCCAACCTTGTACTCAGTAACCAACCTTCATCTCTCTGGCTCAATCTTCTCTCCAGCTCCAGGTAACCACCAGACAGTTACACTTAATGGGATTAGCTTTGTAATGTTCCACACATGAGAGAGCATGTGGTACTTGTCTTTCTGTGCCTGGTTGATTGATTTTACTCAATGTAATAATCTTCAGTTGTATGTGTTGTTGCAAGTGACAGGATTTTGTTCCTTGTCGTGGATATAGAGCATTCCATGGAGGCTAGCATCATTTTCGTTTCCCAGTCATCAGTTGATAGGCACTCAGTTTTTTCTCTTTCCCTGACTATTGTGAATAGCATCGTGACAAATAGAGGGATGCTGAATTTTTAAAAATTTAACAGTCAATTCTCAGGAGCCAGTTCCAGGGATTTGAGGCCTCTGAGATTTGAGGTAGAGTCCAGGTCTCCTTATTTTAGTCCATCATCAACTCCAGGGGAATGAACTTAGTGTAGTTACAGGGGCATCAGCTTGACCTTGGCTGAGGTCCCATGAAAAGGATGATTTCTGAAGACACTAGGCTCGTGTGTTATGGCAGCCCCAGGGACCTGAGGAAAATTTGTGGGATGTTTTCTGAAAAGATATTCAAAGAAAAAAAGATTTTTATTTGACTCTTGTGTGTCAAAACCCCTGTCAGTAATGTGTGTGTGGTGTGTGGAGAAAGTGCATAGAAGGATGGTGCATGCCAGGCAGCTGGGAAAACAAGCTGCTGCTGGTGATGGGAAGCTGAGGCCACGGGCTGCAGGACTCCTGGTCCAGGCATCTGCCGGGTGGCAGGCGATGCTTTGTGTTGGTTGTTGACAGGATAGCTCACTGCAGGCTGTATATATGACAAGATGAATAGGTGTCCATCTTGAAAGGTCTAACTATCCACTCATGCCACTAAGCTTTCTGAGGCCCCCCAAAAATGTGATTGGCTCTTTTCACTCAGCATACATTTTCCAGATTTATTCACATTGCATCATATATTGGAATCCTGTTTCTTTTTATTGACAAGTAAACTTCTATTGTATGAACATCCTACATTTGGTTTTTCATTCCTTATTGACAGGCTGCTTTTATTGTGTAGCTAACATGCTATTACAGCCGTCTTTTAATCCGTCCTCTTGTAACTACATGTTTTCAGTATCTCTCCGATATACCTCTAGCTGTAGATCTGCTTGGTCCCGCAGTGACTGTTTGATCATTTGAAGGATGACTGGTCTTTCAAAGTGGCTGTACTGTTACTTTCCAGCAGAATTTAACTTTTATAGGAGCTGGAGAATAGCTTATAGCATTAGGCAGGTGTGTTGAGAGAAAGCAGAGGGTACCAAGCAGGGCATCACACCTGCTTGTGAGCAGACCCATCTAGCCCAGGAACACCCAGGAATATCCTCTGCCAACCTCGTATCTGCAGTAGACTAAGAAGTGGAGCTGTGCTGTGTGCATTCCATTCAAGTGCCCTTGACCCCATGCCATCTGAGTCGAGGATATTGGATATCTTGGTACATTAGGAGGAAACACAGCCCTCGGGCAGATTCTGGGCGCTCCCGTTCCTGGCTTGCTCCCTCACACTTTTCGCCCCACTTGCTAAGTGGTAGGGATTATTCCGTGTAAATGCTAAGCTGGAGATGATGACTTGAATTTACTTCCATGTTTTCTTGTCAACATCAGTACCCAAGCCCCATGCCTGGGTCCAGTCTAGGCAGATGGAGGGGAACAGACCTCACCGTGGTGTAAGTGAATTCCCACAGCAAGGCTGCTGCGTTTCTTCCTAAGCTTCTGTGTTCATGTCTGGAAGCTGGGTTTTCACTGTTCTCCCTGGCTTTGCCTCCTAGGTAACAATTGCATGTGATGCAGTGCTCAGCTCAAAGTCGCCTTACAGGAAGCAGGATCCAGACACGTGGGAGAATGAACTGCCAGTATCGAAGTATGCCAGCAATCTGGCCCAGCTGGACAACGGGGTCAGGATTCCTCCCAGGTGAGAGTCTGCTGTAAAAATGGAACTTTAGCCCCCAAATTGGTCAAAGCAACATCTGATGATTTTCTACCTTTCTCTGAATTAGTAGTTTTATATTTTCCTAGCAGATGCCTTTTACTACAAATCCAGTAAAAACTGGAAATTGTTCACAGAAATAAGTCAGACTCTGAAAGACAAAAATCTGTTTTCTCTCATATATGTATTTAGATTTAAATTTATTTAAGTGTTTACACATATATACCCAACAAAGATAAAAGCTTCTTTCTGAATGTGCCTGGACCTTTGCAGTGGTGCTGAGTGCTCTCAGCCCGAAACCTAAGCCCAGGTCCTGCCCTGCAGCAAAGCTGGTGTTTGCAACATATTTGTAGCTCTATGCAGGGACATTGCACTTGGCAGCACCAGCTGCACAGTGCGTGGGGTGGTCAGACATGCCAGTTGAAGCCGTTGTCCTCTGGGACCTAACACTGGCAGTGGAGTGGGTGAATCAACACTCGGCCCCCTCCCCCTTGGGGAACACTTATCCCCTGCAGCTCCTCATCAGGCCTGAGCTCAGGTCCCTGTAGTGGTCATGGTCACTTGGTGACACCTTGTGCTGGCTTCTGCCCTTTCTTATTTGTTGTCCCCATTCTGCTGGGTTCAGCTCCTACATATCCAGATCTATGTGTCTGAGTTCATTCTCGGGGGCCTGACTTGAAACAATGTTGGGCTGTCTCCAGCAGGCCAGAGTGCTCCGTGGGATTCAGTAGCATCTCTGAAGAGAAAGAGCAGATGGTGCTTAGGAATATGTCCAGTTTCCTTGACCTGTGACCACACTGCTGTCTGTTTTAAGAAAGTAGTTTTGCAGAAGGCACATCACCACTGGACCTCATTTTCTCCCTCTGTAGAATTTTCTAGAATTAGGTGATAGGGCTTTCTGCTAGCCATTTGCCCTGTAACTGGCATTTAGTGTTCAGTTTGGGTGACTTATTTTCTTAACTGAGAATTGTAGTATAGTAGGGTACGTCAGTCATCTTTTATAGCAAACGCTTGAGCTAGATCAGACATTAATGGAGGGAAGTTGGTCTTGGCTCGTGGTTGACGGCATCACTCATGGTTAGCTTTTCGGTCCATTGCTTTTAGGCAGTGGTGATACAGCACATCAGGTGGTTATCTGCGGCGGCATAGGCTGTTTGGCTAATGGTGGAGTAAAAGGAGCGGGGAGGGGGTCCTGAGTTCTAGTGTTCCCTTTGAAGGTATTTCCCAATGGGTGCTGGAGAGGAGGTGGCTCAGCAGTTAAGAGTACTGGCTGCTCTTTCAGAGGACCTGGGTTTGGTCCCCAGCACACACATGGAAGCTTAAAACCGTCTAGCTCCAGTTCTAGGGGATCTTGTGCCTTCTTGGGCCTCCACTGGCCCCAGCACATATATGGTGCACTTATATACGTGTGGGTAAACACACGAGTGTCTTCATACTCCATGACAGAATGGGCCCAGTCTTGTAGACACAACCAGTATGAATTCAAGAGTGCAGTGGCTGTGTTGTGCCCAGAAGACAGTGCTCCACAACACTCCACCTCATATTCTTCTGCAGTATTCTGAGCCCTAGAGGAGATGATGTAGAAGTCCCATGTATGGTTGAGCATTCAAAAGTCTCTTGTTTTCAGCATGTTGACCAGTTATTAGTCTCTGTAGTCCCCGCTGCCCACTGCAAAGAGAAACCCCTTTTACCAAAGCCGACTGTACCAACGATCTCCAACCCCAAATGTAAATATTGAGACAACTGTTTTACAGGTACATTATGTCCACTTGCAAACTATGCTGGCTTCATAATGCCACACCAAGGACTGTGCCTTTAATGTATGGGTCTTCCTGGGACATGCCCAAGTTGGATTACAGCATAGTTTAATCTCCACATCAGTTTTACCATGTACGGGTAATGTTTTGGAAATGCTTTCCACATGGGATCCTCCATGTTTGCCCTCTGTTTAGGAGCCACTGTCCTGTGAGTGGGAGTTTGGAGGACATGACTTCTTTCTTGCCCTTCATATCATGTGCCACTTTTTTAAGGAGCCATGCCAGAGGTGCTGATAGTCTCTGGCTCAGTCTGGGAGGCAGGCGGGACACTGAGTGGATGGTCCTGTGTTCTGGATGGGGAGCAGTACTGTCCTGGGGTGAGAACCCGGGGGATGTGCTGCCTCTAGGAGATGCTGTTCATTTCTCACACGTCAGTGTTTTCTGATGTGCTAGCTGTTCTGACTGGTCTCTGGTGCCTTTCTAGCGGCTGGAAGTGTGCCCGGTGTGACCTGCGGGAGAACCTCTGGCTGAATCTGACTGACGGCTCTATTCTGTGTGGGAAGTGGTTTTTTGACAGCTCAGGGGGCAATGGCCATGCACTGGAGCATTACAGAGACATGGGCTATCCTCTGGCCGTGAAGCTGGGCACCATCACACCTGATGGGGCAGGTGAGTATGGCTGTGCATGACTGGCATCTAACGTTTATCAGCACAGGTCTGAGACCTGGGCTTTGCCTCTCATTAATTGTGGTATGAGTGCTTGCGATTCCTCATCCTGGGGACGCTGATGGAGCTTCTCTTGTGTTTATTCATGAGCTTTCACCACCTTTAGCCCAGCGGTGTTCAGTAAGGTGTGAGTAAAATTAGCTGCTATTGTTTATCTTACGGCTGAGGGGACCCGACCAGGAAGAAGGCTCTAGGATGTGAATGTGCATATTGAATCCTCTGTTAAGATGGCGGAAGGCAGCCGTAGAATTCATTGTGGACATTATTAGTTCCATTCAGGGATGAATGATACCTGAGAAATCAGTGGGGCTGTAGAGGTAACTGGCTCAGTGGTAAAGATGATGCATCTAAGCCTGACAACTTGATTATTGAACAGTTTGATTCCCGAGACTCACATGGCGAAAGGAGAAAGTCAACTCCTACATGTTGTCCACTGATTTCCATATGTGTGCTGTGGCATGCAAGAGTGTGTACCTGCAGATGCATGTGTGTGTGTGTAAATAAATGGATAGATAAAAATATAGAGATGAAAATAAAATCAATAAACAAAAAATGTCCTGTGCTTCAAGCCCCAGCAATGGTGCTTCTCATATCTTCAGAAGGTTCAGCTCCCTGCCTGTTCCTCTCTGTTCTCCATCCATCTTCTCTAAATGGTTAGCTTTGGACCACGTCTGTATACCTTATTCATCCCTCCCACCATTTTGGATGGAAAAGGGAAGTAATACCAGGTCAAGACACAAAACTTAAACACTGAGCAGTGGCCATGAGGACCTGTCATCTTGCCATCCTGGAAACAGTTTTTAACCTCACATCTAGAGCAGCAACCAGCCCTGGTGTCTCCATCTTTTCAGCTTTTGTGTCTGTTTCCTCTCCGTTCTAAGCTGTGATGATGGCTGTCTGTAGAAGAATAAAGACGCCTGTCTTCTCGCTTTCCTCTTTATGATTACCTGTGATGAGTTAGCCTGCCTCTGAGTTCATTGGCCACAGTCTTCCTTCTCAAGAGTTAGTCTTCAGATCTGACCATTGCTTTCCTATGAGCTTAGTTTCCCATTCATTTTATGGTTGAGGGCTAGTAGTTAGGTTGTGTTAGGATTCTTTCGTTTTATATTTTGGAGAATTTTCCTACTTCCAGATTTCATAGAATTAGTATTACAATAGTTATTATTATTACTATTGTTATTATTATTATTTGGAGACAGTGTCACTATATATCTGGATGGCCTCAGACTCACTATGTAGTTAGACTGGCCTCATACTTGTCATTCACATCAGGGAATAATTTGAACTCATAATTTGAACAGAGAAAAGTAGTTGCATGAGTTGCTGGTATGAAACATTTCCCATCCAAGTGAATGACTCTGTAAACTAAGTCTTATTCTGAGTGTTCTGGGATTTAAAGAGAAATTCAGGCCATGCATTGGGGGGTCCACTCTGCAATGATACCGACATGTGATGGCCAACACTGTAACAACACCGCCTAATGGGTAATGAGTTCTCAATAATGGGGAAACCTGATACAGAAAGCCTTCTCTGTGTTCTTTAGGGGTTACAGGAAGGTGTGCAATTCAGGAATTTGTGATGATTTGAATGAGAAATGTCTCCCGTAGGCTCATGAACGTGAACACTTGGTTCACTGTTGCTGGCGCTGTTTGGGGAGGTTATGGAACTTTTAGAACTCGAGTCTTGCTAGAGGAAGTGTGTGGTGGGCTTTGAAAGTTTATACAGCCTTGCTTTACTTCCACTTCACTCTTGTTGCTTCCTCTGTGAAGCTGAGTTTTCTACTCTGTACACCTGTTGCCATACCTCCCCACCATTATAGATTAGCCCTAAGGAACCATAAATCCAAATAAACCCTTCTATAAGTTGCCTTGGTCGTGATAGCTTATCATTACTAAAAAGCAATTACTACAAGAAGAGAACAGTATCGTTTTGACTTTCCTATGTTCTGTGCTGTCTTGGGCAGTGTTTTATAGAGCTGTGACTTAGGGTTATTATTGCTGCGATGAAACACTGTGACCAAAAGCAAGTTGGAGAGAAAAAGGTTAATTTGACTTATGTTTCCATATCACTGTTCATCACAGAAGTAAGTCAGGACAGGAACTCAAGCAGGGCAGGAACCTAGAGGGAGGAATTGATGCAGAGGCCATGGAGGGGTCCTGCTTACTGGCCTGCTCTTCATGGCTTGCTCAGAATGCTTTCTTATAGAACCCAGGACCACCTGCCCAGGGATGGCACCACCCACAATGGGCTGGGCCCTCACACATCAATCACTAATTAAGAAAATACCCTAAAGGCTTGCCTACAGCTTTATATTATGGAGGCACTTTCTTAGTTGAGGTTTCTTCCTCTCTGATGGCTCTAGGTTTTGTCAATTAGACAAAATTAGTCAGCTCAGACCAGTATATAAGAAACTCGGTTCTCAGTACAACCTGACTGTGATGGTTTCTCTCAACTTGACAGGACCTAAAATCACCTATGAGGTGTTTGTGAGGGGTTTCTAGCTTGGGTTAATTTACTGGGAAGACTGACCCTGAATGGGACTGCCCCTTGGGTCCCAAACTACAGAACAAGGAGAAAGCAGGCTGAGCAGAAGCATTCATCCCTGACTGCTTCCTGAGTGCAGATGCCACGTGACCAGCTGCCTCACACGCCTGCCGCTTTGACTCTCTCATCCAAGTGGAACCAGACCCTCGAATTGTGATAAAAATAAATCTTTCCTCCTTAGGTCACCTGTGTCAGGTACTCTGTCACAGGAGCAACAGTATCAACACTTCACCTAGCTACAAATGTGGGTTGTTTACAATTCTAATATGTAGCAGGGGATCCCACTGGCTTGGATTCCAGAGTGTTAACACCTAGGCTTTGAACTGCCTTGTGTGATGTCACCTTTTGTTACTGATACCTTTTGTTTGAAGTGTTTAAACCTTAGCTGAGCTCTTCCTGAAGGGTTCAAGGCCTTAGTATGAGAGGACTTGGAAAACCAAGAGTTCTTGTGACTGAGAATTGCTCATGCATTTGGTTCCTTCAAGACTCCAGATAAGAGGTTTTGGTTCCTGGAAACTGACTTGCTAAGGTGTGAATTGTGTAACAAAAAAGGCCTTTTGTGAAGCAATGGGCAGTGAGTTCACCAGAAGCTGGTACCCTTGCTGCTGTGCTGCTGGGGGATGCCTTTCTGTATGCTATGAATATATGTTGTTCCCATTGGTTAATAAATAATTAACTGATTTGGCCTATGGCAAGGCAGTTTAGAGGCAGTCAGGAAAGGAGAGAGACAGGAAAAAGAAAGGTGGAGTCTGGGGAGACGCAAGCCAGCCGCTCAAGGAGCAACATGTAATGGGATGCAGGTAAAGCCACAGAACATGTAGCAAAACATAGATTAATAGAACAGGTTAATTTAAGATATAAGAACTAGCTAGCAAGAGGCCTGCCATAGGCCATACAGTTTATAAATAATATAAGCGTCTGAATGATTATTTTATAAGCAGCCGTGGGACTGTGAGGCCTGGCAGGATTGGAGAAAACCTTCTGACTACATTTGGCACCCAATATGGGGCACAAACCCATGACCCTGAGATTAGAGTCTTATGCTCTACTGACTGAGCCAGAATTCACCCTGGAGTGACCCTAACTCTTTCACGGACCTGCACAAAACAGAATACCCACACTAATAGTTTGAAGTAAGGGTTATGCCTCACTCATCTTTGGATTCTGCACAAAATCTTAGGCATATTAGGCAAAAATATTTTTGTTAACTAACTGGTAAATAAGTATTTAAATAAATAATTAGCTTCTGTTTAAGTGTGTCTGTCATGATAACACAGGTTAATTCTCTTTCCTGTGTATCTTTTAAATTTATTTATTTAGTGTGTGTGTTCATGTGTGCAGATACAGTGTGCATATGTGTGCATGTGTGTTGAGACCAGAGGTCATCCTTGAGTGTGGTTCTTTAGGCTCCATTGCTGTTTTTTGAGACATGGCCTCTCTTTGGCCTGGAGCATGCTGATTGGGCCAGGCTGCTGGCCAGTGAACTCAGTCATCTGCCTGTTTCTTCCTTTCCTCTGTTGGGATTATAGCTCTATGCTACCGTGCTTGGCTTTTTTTTATATGCATCTGAGGATCAAACTCAGCTCCTCATGCTTGTGAGGAAAGCACTCTACTGACTAAGGCATCTTCCAGACCCAAGGTTCTCTTTTAAAGTTGTAATCATTTCAGCTACACTAGAGTTGTAACTAGAGTGACATCATTTCTCACACACTTAGAGGTATATGAGAACACCCCTTCCAACAAATGCTGGATGACTTTGGGTGTAATGAGTCTTTCTTTGTTCCACTAGCCAGCTCCCAAATAATGACACAGAGACTTGTTCATTATGAAAGCTTGGCCTTAGCTTAGGCTTGGGTTTAACTAGGTCTTATAACTTAAATTAACCCATTTCTATTAATCTATATTCTATCATGTAGTGCCCATCCTGCTTCCCCTGTGTCTTTTCCAGTCTCTGGCTTTCTTCTTCTCTGAGTCCTTTCTGTCCCCAAGAGTAGTCCCTCCTAACCTCTTCCTAGCTATTGGCTGTTCCACTTTTTATTACACCAATCACAGCAATACATTTTCACACAGTACACAAATATCCTACAACATTTGGGGATCATTAAAAATCTTTGCTGATCTGCCATGTTACTTGAATTTGTTTTTCTACTGAGGTCAAACAGTTTTCATTATATTCTTTATTTGATTATTATTTATTTATTTATTTTTGAGGTAAGGTCTTACTTATGTAACCCTGGCTAACCTTGAACTCCTGCCTCGAAATTTGAGTGTTGGAATTACAGGCATGTACCACACACCTAGCTTTTCATTATATTCTTGGCTATTTGTGTTTTTTTTTTTTTCCTGAAAATTTTAGAGTATCTTTTTTTTTTCTTTCTGATAGAAGGTCTTGGTTCTATATATAGCCCAGGCTGTCCATGAACTCACTCAGTAGCCCAGGAAGTCCTGAACTTGTGATCTTCCTAGTTTTCAATTATAGATTGTAACATGAATCTTAAAAGGTCTTATTAATAAAAACAAACCCGGTGCCAGTTATTGGGGTGAATGCTGGAAGATCAGAGAAGCAGAACAAGCCACAGCTACCTCACCTTGCCAATTCCTCAGCTGATCCTGTTTCCTCAGACTGGAAGCCTCTGTGTCCTCATCTGAATGGATCTCAGCTGAACTGCTGCTCAAAAGTCTCAAGCTTAACAAAGTTCTAGTTCCTGGTCCTCACCCCTTATATACCTTTCTGCTTCCTGCCATCACTTCCTGGGATTAAAGGTGTGTGTTACCATGCCTGGCTGTTTCCAGTGTGGCTTTGAACTCACAGATCCCAATGAATCTCTGCCTCCAGAATGCTAGGATTAAAGGTGTGTGTGCCACCATTTTCTGGCCTCTATGTCTATCTAGTGGCTGTTCTGTTCTCTGACCCCTGATAAGTTTACTAGGATGCACAATATATTGGGGAACACAATATCACACAATAGATATAGGCTGCCACAGGTAGCATCTTAGGGTCTTTTCTTATCAGTATATATGTATTTTTAGGTTTTATAGATTCTTTCTATTATTATCTGTCATAGCTGTTGTAAAGGTGGGGTACTGGAGAACTTTGAGGGTTGGTCTTAAAGGGCAGTCAAGGTCATTTGAATACATACTCTTAAGTCTTTCATGTAGAGTCCAAAACTCTAGGGAATGCAGCAAGCCTCTTGTGTGCCCCACATGAGACTTTCTGAATTCATACTTTAGGAAAAGGATCAGCCTTTGATTTTTGTGTTTGTTGTATGCCAGTGGTTCTCATCCTGTGAGCCAAGACCCCCTTGGAGGATTGAACAGCTCTTTCACAGGGGTCCCCTAAGACCATCAGAAAACACAGATATTTACAGTATGATTTGTAACAGTAGCAAAATACAGTTGTGAAGTAGCAATGGAATAATTTTATGGTTGGGAGTCACCACCACATGAGGAACTGTATTGAAGGGCTATAGCTTTAGGAAGGCTGAGAATCCCTTCTGTGTGGTGTTGGTTTGGGTCACAGCTTGGCTGAGAACCACTGCTGTCTGGTGTTGGTTTTCCTAAAGTCTTTGTTCAGCCTCGAACTTATTTCCTGTTAGTTGTGGGTTGCAGCAATCAGTGCTTGTTCCCTTGCATCTTTTTAATAGGTAGTTTCCCCTTTTATCTTTTTAAATAGATGGTTAGCTTCAACTTTCTACTTCTTTACAAGCCAAATAAATTCCTAACAATGTAGGTTTCTTTAAGGGTTCAGTATTGAGCCTTTAGGATGTTGAAGCATGGAAGACATGGTGTCTACTATGTGGGATTTGGGATACACTCTGGGACAGATAATTCTACTGAGGGACAGGGTGACTGAGGAATGGTTTTCTCCACTTAATAGGTCTCTCAGGCTAATTTGTGTGAAAAAGACAGTCTCAAAGTCAGGACATTTGTTTTTGTTTTGTTTTTGTTTTTTGTTTTTTTTTTGGGGGTTGGTTTTTTTTTTTAGGTCATAATGAGAACCACTACTGCAAATCTGTGGGCTGTTTATGTCAACTCAACCAGTACATTCTTTCCCTGTGGGAGCTGAATTATATTTAGAAGATTGCTAGGTGGACATGGAATCTAAGGTTGTGTATTCAAATATCCAGTGGTATCCTGGTCTGTCCACCCTGGTTCCTTTCCTAGTGACATTGTACCTGGTCAGTAAGACCCTCTTCATTCATAAGGCCTCTCTGCTTAGGGTTTTGTTTTCCCAAGAAGCCCTGACCCTCCCACCAGGCTAGGCCAAATGATAGCATGTTTCATAAAAATGGACCCCGTATCCAGTTCCACTCTGGGTCCCCATGGGTACAGCACAAACAAAACAAGAACCAAATCACCACACAAACAAACCAAGCTCCCCCGTGTGGGAGGGGATGCCCTCTGGCCAAGCCAGGAGGGTTCTTGTCAGGGAGTAAGATGATCTGGCGGTGGGAGAGGGTTGTATTAATCCTGTCATGGAAGCGGTTTGTTTACCTGGGAAGGTACTTCTGTGCCAGGATGACTGCACACAGACAGTCCAGATGCCCAAGGCAGCTGCAAACTGGTTCATCTCACTGGGTGTGCCAGCTGCATGGCTCCTCACCTGGGCCTTCCTTCTTTGGCTTTTTTTCATCCTTGACCTGGACATAAGCTCTCTTCTATCTCTCACAGCCTACAGGGTTGGAATCAAGGCTTTGATGACTTCATATTAACTTTAACCTGGCTTATCCTCTTCTGGTGTGCTGTTTCCCAGCAGAGCTGTTACAGGACCCTGTGGTGGTTAGGCTAGTGAGGGTAACTGGGGACAATGGAGCCCAGAAGGCGTCTTTGTTGTCCTCTAGCTTGCCATCTGCATAGTAGTCGCTGTTAGGATTTGTGCAGTGAACAAATAGAGGAAAGATGCTCCTCATTTGTACCGATTGACGGCTTAGTCTCAGCCTCCTTTCCTGACTTCAGTGTGGGTGTTGCCTGGTCAGTACATTCATTATGTGTTTATTTTTCTAGTGCAATTGCTGGCACAACCTCTCATTTCTCTTTTCTGTGGCTGGCAGATGGCCTGTGAGACACAGGTAGCTCTAGATGGGGGATGTGCCTCCGTGGACCAGCCTGCATTTCCTCAGCCTTTTGTTCCCATGGTGTCCGGCAGGGTCTCTGGTTTTCTTTCTCTTAAGTTGGGAGCCCAGCAGTGGGACTACCTGGTTCCTTCCTGAGCATGAGAGCTTCTTTGAGGTTAAGAGTGTAGACCACACAAATGAGCCTTCTCTAAGATGGTGTCTGTGGTCCCTCACCACTGTACAGCATGACTTCTAAGACTGTTTTGGGATATTAGACTTTAAATTCATAAGAGCAGGGACCCTGCTTATTTTACCCAACCTTGTACCTTCCTATCTGTGTGTATTTTGTGTTCAGTTGTGTTTGTTGACTATAATGAATGGATTACTCAATGTGGCTGAACAAGTTTGTCTAGAGGTCTACCAATCCTAAGAACATATTATGTAAGATAATTATTTTAGTTGTGAGAATTACTTATAAACTTAAAAACAAAACAGAAGAGTCTCATGTAACCCAAGTTGGTCTCGAACTTCCTATGTAGCTAAGGATGACTTTGAACTCCTGATGCCCCTTTCTACCACTTCCTCCCAAATGCTGAGATTACAGGTATGTGTCACTAGGCCTGGTTTATGCAGTGCTAGGGAACACACCTAAGGCTTTTTCTTGCTAGGTGAGCATGCTAGCAACTGAGAGACACCACCAGTTCATGTGTATATTTTTCAGTTAAAATACTACAATCAATGTGAGAAAATAGAAAAAAGTAAAATCTTTCTATTCAGGTGACACACGGTTACTGTTTTGGTTATTTCTTACCTTTTCTTGTTTTGCATTTCAGTGCCAGTGTCCATTTCTGCTACCAGCCTGCTCCTTCACTGTCCTTTGAACCTGTAGCATGCTTCTCCCATGCATGGGCATTCCTACTCTAACCTTCTCTTTTATCTTTTGTGTGGATTGAAACCTCTGGCTCTTTGGCTTATCTTATCCTTGAACTGGAACCCCTGGAGAGTCACCAATCAGCTAATACTGAGCACTGTTTGTACTACCCCAGGAGCCCCTCCCTGGGCTTCATCACTGTGGTTTCTGACTCAGGTTTTATGCCATGGCAGGGAGTGTGGAAACATCCTGACCAGCAATCCTTGCATGCTAGGATAGGTCTTGATAGTTTCAAGGCAGTTTTGCTAAGCTGAATTGGGAGAGTGTGTGAAACCACTTGCCTCTGAAGACATCCTGAGTCACTTGTACAGATCTTCATCATTGCCACAGGAGGATCAAGTTCATGTTCAGTTGCTGGTACTGAACTCCCTAAATTGTTTTTGCTATTGGCATAAGAAATGACTATCATATTTGACCAAATCATGTGGTATCTTTGGACATTCAGCCACCTAAGGTAGGAAATGGTGTTTTCTTAACGTGAAAATCAGTGAAGGTTGCTACCCACAATACAAAGTGTAGGGAGAAATCTCTACAACAGCCAATCTGTTTGTGATAGGAAGGCCAACTCCCTTTGCCACAGTAGGCTGGAGGATCACCCTAGCATCAGAGCGTCTACATAGTATCCCTCCGTCAATCCTCCAGTGTCCAAGGAGTAGAGAACTCCTTGGCAGTGCTGAAGAGACTGTTCTAAAGAATGATGTCTTTGTATCTATTTTTCTTTCTTTTAAAAAAAGATTTGTTTATTTGTATACAAATAATGTATACAACATTTTGCCTGCATGCTAGAAGAGGGCACCAGATCTCATTACAGATGGTTGTGAGCCACCATGTGGATGCTGGGAATTGAACTCAGGACCTCAGGAAAGAGCAGCCAGCACTCCAAACCTCTGAGCTATCTCTCCAACCCCATATCTTATAGCATTTTATTTTTCAATTTAGAAGGAAAGAGACTGTGGTTTGGGGTCTCCCTTCCTAGAATGTGCCTGGATGGCATGTCACCATCCATAGCCTGAGATACCTTGGATATGCTGAGATAGAAAGAAGGAGATGGGACAGGAATGAGGCACTAGGGTTCTGGGCCACATGTGAGATGTGAGGGAATCATTTAGCCTTTATTAGACTCTCCATGAGATATAGGAATGTGTATTCTTCTCCCTCCTTGTGTTACTCTATCAGGACAGATAGGACTCTACAATACTTCTGAAACTTTGTGCTTCTGGGGTCTTGTTGGTAATGGAGAGTCTGATTGGGTAAGTCTGGGGTGGGACATTTCCAAGGAGCCCTGACTCCTGGGCCACGGTCTGTACATTTGATGGGGCTTTACCCAAAACATGTTATCCTGTGGGATATTAATATCCCGAGGCCAGACACTGCCCTGGAGTACCAGGGTGCCACAGGGGGAATGACATTTGAGACTTCCTCAGTCTTTTGCCTCCTCAGTACAGGTATGGGGCCTTTAGGGTAAGCATGTGTCCATTTCCCTAGGTTCAGTGTGGACCTCGGAGTGAGCGTATCTCTTCAGTCCGGGAGCACATCCCTACCTTTTTAATAGTGTTATGGATGATGGGTTGATGATGTGGCCAACCTCAGTTCTGGTGTGAGTCCCAGGGTGAGCACGCCTGCCTCCTCAGTTCTGATGTGGGCTGCTGGGTGAGTGGCTGTCTTGGGAAGCTGCATGGGTCTGCATTCTCCCTTCTTCCATCTCTCACTAGTTCTGTGAACCAGACATTACGGCAGGAGAGAAGGGCCAAGGGAAAGGAAGGAGACGGGCCAAAGATAGAGACAGGAGCCTGTCTGACCACAGCTCACCATCCAGCCTTACCTCAGGCCCGTGTACCCCTGTCTCCTCCATGGGATGTCTGTCCTGGCAGATGGTTGTCACTCTCTCCCCACCTTTTTCTCTGCTTCCCAACCTTAGAATTATGCCCTCATGGGTATTAGTTATAAAGTCCAATGGTTAGGTCTTCACATTCATCTCATTTTAAGTTGTCTTACCTTCAGCTATTTCCCGCCACTTTGCTTTAGAAAACCCATTTTTCTCTTAAGTCTTTGAGACTTTCTAAAGAATTGATATGTGTTTATAAAAAATGTGTACTTATTACATCTTTTTTTAGAATGTTTTTTATTAAGAAATTTTTATTCATTTTACATACCGACCACAGAGCCCCATCTCTTTCCTCCTCCCATCCCCCCCCAGCCTTCCCCCTCAACCCACCAACCAGTCCCTCCTTCTACAAGTAAGGCCTCCCATAGGTAATCAGCAGAGCCTGGTACATTTAGTTGAGGTAGGTCCAAGCCCCTTTCCCTGCATCAAGGCTGTGCCAGGTGTCCCACCATAGGTAGTGGGCTCCAAAAAGCCAGCTCATGTACCCAGGTTGGATCCTGACCCTCCTGCCAGGGGCCCCTTAAGCAGATCAAGCTACACAACTGTTTTCCTTATGCAGAGGGCCTAGTCCGTTCCCATGGGGGCGCCATAGGTGTTAGTCTAAAGTACATGAGTTCCCACTGGGTTGCTTTGGCTGTCTCTGTAGGTTTCCCTATTATGATTTTTTTTTTCTTGTGGGTTAGGTTTATGCTTATGTATTGTTTTTTGAGTGCTGAGTGCATTTATTGAAGGAGGGAGGAGGTCTTAAAGACAGGCTTATAGCACAATGGGAGAATCCCGGAGGGCAGAAGGAGGGCAGAAGTTTGCTTCTTCCGATGTTTTACAATCTTGCATCTAAGCTGTTAATGCCCAATATGCAGGATACACATACAGGAACTTCCCTTAAGCATTCAGGAGGGTGGAATCTCGGGAATTAGCATAGGGAGGATATCATGGTCAAGGGCAGCAAGCAAGACAACAGTTTCCCAAAACGGGGACCAGGGCCCTACAGGTACCCTCCTTTTACTAAAAAATGAGTTTCTGACTATTACATCTATTTTTTTGTGGTCTGCTCTTTGGTACACCCAGCCCTGCTGTGGGCTTAGTGTGCCTGGATGTCATGTATAGACCTTAGTGCTGTTTTCTCTTCCCCCTCCAGATGTTTATTCTTTTCAAGAAGAGGGACCTGTTTCGGATCCTTATTTGGCCAAACACTTAGCACACTTTGGGATCGACATGCTTCATACAAACGGAGTGAGTAACTTTTTCTCTCTAATTCTATGCTGTGTCTGTGATGGGTAGGGAAGGGGGTCTCTAGTTTATTTAATATAGAATTCTACTGATGTGCATCTTTACTTCATAGATTTTGTTTTAATTGTTGCATTTGTTTGTTGACTTTAGTTGATTAGCATTTTATTTGGGTTACCAAATTGAAATTTTGTTGTTTATCAAGTTCTGGTTTATTTGGAGTGTACTTGTAAACATTTTCTTCTTTGATGGGTAAATGCATAAATCCCCCCCCCCTCCTTTTTTTTTCACTACAGGGGGAATGTGCAGGATGATGACCTTTGAAATAATGTGTTACCTACATCACTTTAATTTCCAAAAAGGAATGAGGGCTGCTGGGTAGTGGGTGTAATAAACGATTGTAAACCTTGTAAACTTTGCTTCCCGTTTGTTCTAACTTGATGCCGTTCAGTGTGACAATGGAGCAGTTTTGCCTGTGAGGCCTGTCGTGTGAGGTTGTATTTGCTCCCTGCCGGGCCAGCACTCAGTATGCTCTCATGCTGCTGGCTCTTTCTCATTAATGCCCATCTTTTCACTCCTCACTCTTTCATTTCCTCCCTCTCTCAGGTGGTTCCCTTTCTCCTCCCTCTCTCCCTTACCTGCCTTTTTTGTTTACCGCAGGTCCTAGGTTGTTCTCTTGTCTTGCTACCTGAGTTTTGTTTGTTTGTTTGCTTTTAGTTTTTGTGAGTGTCTCATGCAGCCGGGGCTGGCCTCCCACTATGTAACTGAAAATGACCTTGAACTTCTGATCTTCTTGCCTTACCTCAAGAGTTCTGGGATTACAAGTGTGCATCATGCCCAGGTTATGTGGTGCTGTATAATTGGTTGTTTTATTTACTCTTTACTTTTTTGTCTCTTTTGGGGGGCCTGCTACCCAGCTCCCAAGTAAAGATACACACGGAGTCTTATTCTTTCTTATGAACGCCTGGCCTTAGCTTCACTTGTTCCTAGCCAACTTTTCTTAACTTAAATTATCCCATCTACCTTTTGCCTCTGGGCTTTTACCTTTCTCTATTTCTGTATATCTTTACTTCTTTCGTGTCTAGCTGTGTGGCTGTGTGGCTGGCCCCTTCTTTTCTTGCTCCTTTATCCTCTCTCCCCAGATTTCTCCTCCTATTTATTCTCTCTGCCTTCCAGCCCCACCTATCCTTTCTCCTGCCTTGTTATTGGCCATACAGCTCTTTATTAGATCATCAGGAGTTTTAGACAGGCAAAGTTACACAGTTTTACAGAGTTAAACAAATGTAACATAAAAGAATGCAACACATCTTTACATCATTAAACAAATGTTCCACAGCATAAACAAATGTAACACTTCTTAAAATAATATTCTACAATAGTGCTGGGGATGGAACCTAGGACTTCATTCATGCTCTGCAAGTGTTTGAGCTGTATCCTTCATGTGTTGACTTCTTTTTTATATACCTTTCTTCTTATTCTTTCTCTTTCCTGAAAAACCAAACCAAAACAAACAAAACAAACCTTTTCATGTTTTTAAAAATTGTGGCAAAATATATATAAAATTGTCCTTTTAGCTAATTTCAAGTATACTGTTTTGTGACATTAAGAACATTTACATTCTTATGTAATCATCATTGTCTCTTAATATTTTTAATTAGATTGTTCATTTTCCCCATGTAATTTGAGGAAAATGGCAGAAACAACTATTACACTAGAAATAATTCATGGACATAAGTTTTGATTGTGAATCCCCTTTAAAACCCTATTCTTTTCTTCTCTTTCATGATGTCTCAGACAGAAAATGGGCTCCGGGACAATGACATCAAGCCAAGAGTCAGCGAGTGGGAAGTGATCCAGGAGTCAGGGACTAAGCTGAAGCCGATGTATGGACCAGGGTACACGGGCCTAAAGAACCTGGGGAACAGTTGCTACCTCAGCTCTGTCATGCAGGCCATCTTCAGCATCCCAGAGTTCCAGAGAGCGTAAGTGGGCCCCACTGCTGATTGGCCACTGTGGTGCCAGTCTCTCTGGGCTAGTCTATCCCATTCGATGGGGAAACCCATTGCTATTGCCTTGGGGATTCTGCTGCATCATCCTTACCTCCCTGCCCCTGTGACAGTACCCCAGTACTGCAGATGAAGTAAGAGGAAGAGTATTTGGAGACTGAGCAGCACCCCACAGTGAGTCATCATGTCTCTCAGACCAGCCAGCCATCCTCATAGCACACCTGCCACATCTTTTATGTAGATGGGCCAATAGAGGGCTAGTGACCTGTGCGGTCAGTATCTATTCTCCAGAGGAGAATTCTGTGGAGAACTTTAGGTTGTTACTTTTTATTACTGAGAGTGTAGTTCCCAGATGGTGGCCTGGGCTGCGAGGTGTGGGTCTGCGTAAAGAAAGGGTGGAAATTGATCAAGCTCCTAGACACTGCTGAAGTAATTTGATATCACTACATCTTATATGGGGCATTTCATGTGTCCAATTTGTTGGGTCCGGGGTCACATAATAATGGGGGACAGACCACCAATGTCTATTAAACCAGAAGCAAACTTTATTCCAGAAAAATAAAAAAAAATTAAAATTAAAATATAACACTGCAGGGCATAAAAGCTTATCAGCTAGCTAAGACCGCAGCCAATGTTGGAATTCTGGGGCTGTGGCCATAGAGGTGGTTACTGGCCCCCTTTTATAGTATTAGGCACAGGGTGCATGCTAGGAGTCACGTAGAAACAACTATTAAAAGTTAACTTTGGTCCAGGCAGTTGTTGGCTATAAGGGGAAAGGGGGTTAAAAGTTAACCCCTGGCTGTTGACAGAGGAGCTGGCTGTAAGCAGACAGCCATTGTTAGCAGTTAGAGCTGATGACTGTCAGTTTTTATTTCTTAAGCTTATAATTTCATATTTCTATATTCCTTGACCCTTCATTCTCCCCTTGAGTTATAATCAGAATCAAACCTTTGATTCTTTTAGGTCTAAATAAAAGCCAGATTATAATCTTGAATGATTTATATAAAATAATAACTTTAAGCTATATAATAACATTTTTGGCATTGTATAAAGAAGGTTAAATGTCTTATCTTACTGTAGAATCATTTTAGTTAATCTATCAATTGATAACCCTGGGCCCATTTTCTTGGTATGTCAATGGGCATTATAGTTAGCTAATTTGACTCCCCTGTGTCAGGGAGTTTTCCTTTGACTTGGCCTATTTAGCCTGTTATGGGAGCAGGGATGACGTATTTTCTTCTATAGCTGCTTCAAGCTGAATCAGGATGTAGTTGGTCAGGGTCCAGGAAGGCTAAAAAAGGCTAGTCAAAGGTCAGGAGGGAATTTAGGAAATGGGGCACTTATCAGAACCATCTGATTTTACCTACCTAGAGACAAGGAGCATTCACATTGGTTAGGCTAGTCCATGTCAGCTTTTAGCAAGTCCAGAGCAGTGTAGTCAGCAGCTGAAGCTTGGAGTGTCTGTCAGCCAAGTGGAAACCTGTTGAGACAACTTAAACTAGGAACAGAAGTTAAAATTTATGAACTCATTTGGAACCCTTAGGCCTGTATTCTCAGTAATTGGGAACATCAGGAGTCCCAAGACCAGGAGAGAGAAAAAAAATATTATCTTTAGGAATAAGCTGTACTCATCTGAAGTTCTTTCAACCTCTGTGAAGTGGATCGAGGTCTTCCAACTCTTTTAATCCTCTGAGGCCTACATAAACTATCTTACAAAATGACATAAAGGTTTTAGATACATTGGTATTACCAGTCTGTACTGAAATCCATATTGTAGACTGAGCAGGTAGTGAGTATCTGTAAAACAGCAGGAGTGGACTCAGACCTTTGAGTCCCAACAAGAACTACAGATTTCAGTTAATATTTTCCTTCTGTCCAGAGAATCAGGTATAAATTGGACAGAGGTTTTTTTTATTTATGAGAAGCACTTTTAGGTTTATATTTAGATATATTTAGATGACATCTAAAATAAATCTTAAAATGTTGAGCTTGTGACTAAACAGTAAGTAATCATTGTTTTATCAGCTTATTAGAACTCTATTAAATGTAAAGCTCTGAACTGTTATATCATAGAACAGGAGAACAATCTGAAACATTTTTTTATAATCTAAGTCATTTAATATCTTTATAGTTTATATTTATATCTTAAATCATTTTTTGAGATCCTCAAAGCTTATAAGCTTTTATATCCTCAGACCTTTTTCTAGACCCATATTTAAACCTTTATGACTTATTTAAACTTTTCTATCTTACAACATTCTCTTAAAAATGAGCTAACGAGTTGGCTATAGATATGATTGTCTGATGCTGTGAAGCAGATAAAGTTATAGCTAACCTAGCCATCAGTACTATCAGAGACCTGAGAAGGATAAATTATATCTGAGTGCAGAGCAAGCAGCTTCCATTTCTATAAATGACAGGGACCTGTCCATACCCAGGTCTCCATAGCGTTGGAAGCACAAGTATCAGAACCGCATCATCTTCTTCGGTCATCAGGCCCATAAGGCAGTTTTTTTCCTGTGAAACAGGGACACGGAATACTGGCCTTACTTTGTCCAGGCAAAAGGGTGCAATCAATGCCAGTGTCCTGCTGCTTGTCCACAGTCTGGACCAGGTCCTGCGGGTAGGTGTTGCATCAGAACATCTTGCTCTGTGGTCAGTGTTGCCATAATCCAGGCAGAGACATTGTGGTACATAATCTTCTTTGGAGACCTTGGGCCACTGCTAGGATCTGGGGGAATGTCTGATAGAATAAGCTTTTAGATCAACATTTAAATGCCATATTCTGAAGTATGAGGGCTGTCCACGTATATCTGAATAGACAAACTTTGTTTCTCTCCTGAAAACATATGCAAGGGACTAAGTAAAGCTTATCCCTATAATTAATTACATCAGTACTTAGCATGACTACAATTAAAGAACTCGATTGTTTATAATTGTTTATTTAGTTATGTTTTCTAACAGTCTACAATAAGTAGTCCTAAAAACAATGATTTTGAAAGGAATCTCTTCTAGTATCAAATACAGGTTCAGTAAAGAAACCAAAACAAAATATTGATATAACAACATTTATATGATTCAGTTAATCTAAATAGCTTAAGTTTAACAAATTTAGCAAAGACAAGGAGCTAGACAACATTCTTAGGCCTGAATGTACCTTGGGTAAGGAGAAACATTCTCCAAATCACTGGTTTTCAACTTTTTCAATGCTATTTTATAACTGTAGTTTTGCCATTGTTGAATCTCAATGCAAACATCTGAAATACAGGTGGTCCTAGGCTACCCCTGTAAAAGGTTTTTTGTTTGTTTTATTTTAATACTTGAGGGGTCTAGACTCACGGAGTCCCTTTGCCTAGGTTATTGTTGTCTTGCTGCATCATAAGAAATGAACATCCCAGTTTCTGGTTGCTATTTGGTGTTCATGGCAGTGACCTTAATTTTTAGTCTTTTATTTTAAGCCCAAATACTAACAATATAGGGCATTTTATAAACTGAAAATGTCCTATAGCCTTATAAACTTAAATATTTTAAAAACTGTTCTTAAAAAGATTAAGATCTCTCAAATGTCTTTCTGCAATATCAAAAATAAAATACCTTTTTTTTTTTTTTTTTTTACTCAAAGAAGGAGAAAACATGGCATAACCATAATCTGTGTAAAGTAAAGACCAAGCTCCAGAGTGCAAACAATCTCAAAGTTCAATATCTTTTGGTTCTTTTACTTAGAGGCTTGGATCATGTTTTTGGCCCTAGTATTTCTAAAACTGTTAAGATCCATCATTGCAACTGGACTCTCTTTGGAACTCTAGCCCTGTCATACATTTGTAATCTTTAGTTGTTTTTTATGATCCTTTATGTTTTTTAAACCATTATCATCTTATCATCTGGGTGACTCTTAAATTATAAAGTTTAGCTGTCAGAGCAAGGTACATTTTTTTGTATAAAAGCATTGAGGTACAGCTTTAATATTTATCAAGTACTTTATTTATTAAACATATGTAGCCATTTATTTAAATTCTCTGGAAGCTTGCTGTTGAACATTTGGCAATGACATAAGTACTTATGTGTAAATCACTAAATTAGCTTTTGGTGATCTTAATAGATTTTTATAACCTTAGTAAAACATGGCTACCAAAAGCCACATGTTTGCTGTTTAAAACATGTTTTTTTAAACAATAATTATATGTACATATATGTATACAGTTTCTGTTTGTATGTATGTCTGCACAACAGAAGAGGGCATCAGATCTCATTATAGACAGTTGTGGGCCACCATGTGGTTGCTAGGAATTGAACTCGGGATCTCTAGAAGAGCAGTCAGTGCTCTTAACCTCTGAGCCATCTCTCTAACCTGTATATATATATTTAACATACACATTTTGTAGTGAAGAATCATTAGCTTTTTTTAAAAAGAAGAAAATCAACCAGAATAAACCTAATATGATCAAATTTTAAATTCAGTATTTGTAGGTGTGAGAAATTATAACCAACATAGTTTATATCCCCTCTGGCCTTTTTGTTGTTGTTGTTGTTTTCCATACAACATAGAAATTTTTACCAAAATCTTTCTTGTGGTTTCACTCAGTAGTCTAGAATATATTGTATGGCTACAGTATTTTAGATAAGAACAGAAATATATGCATATACCATAACAAGAATAATTTTAAATTTGTTTCAGCATTGTACTAACGTCAAACATCTGAAACTAGCAGTAGTTTTTTTAAATAATAATTGGATCAAACTTTATAAGCATATATATGCATAATTAAATCCAGTTCATATATATATATATATACATATATATAGTTAAGTTTAAGCCATATATGTGCATATATATCTTAAATAAGAGTTGAACTAAATATATATACCCATGTGTAGAACTTTAATTATAAGCCCTTTGTCATAAGCTTAAAGCCAAATTTTGTTATAAATTATATGGATTTAAATCATATCTCAAAAGCAATTTATAAATCTTGAGATATGAGTGTATAGTATAAATTTAAAATATTATTCTTATTATTTACCTTTATTATATCAGGCCTAAGGACCAGAGCATCCAGAGGTAAATTTTAAGTTTGGGCAGCAAATAAGGGCTGCAGCCAGTATGTAGTGAACACAGTTGACTTGTACGTTTAGAAATAAGCATTTAGTGGCCATCTTCACGAATTCAAACCAGACAAAACTTTTTTTACTTTCCTCGGATGAATTTTTAGGCAGGGGAGGGGCGGCAGGCTATTCCTGCTTCCCTGAGAGATCATCCAGGAAAAGGGGCTGGCAGTGGCCACCAGTCTCCTTTGCCCTCCCCTGCTGGACTCCTCCTTGGTATTCCGGGACTGTGGTACCTGCAGGGGGAGGGGCAGTCCTCTCCCTGGCTGCTTGCTGCTCTGAAGTCTGGAGGGAGCTCAACTGCCTTGGGAAGCCCGGACTCCTGAGGCGGCAAAGGGCATGGAAGGGTGGCAAAAACTACCTCTACGTTCCTGACATCCTAGAAATGAGAAAACAAAACTGAAAAAGGCCTGAGGCTAGAGGACCCTGGCCCAGAGTAAACATTAATTTACTGACAGTCATCACAAAGACTGACAACAGGTGACAGGACAAACAGAACAGAGGAGACATTCTCAAGGGAGAATGCCGGCCACAGGGACCTTAGGATCCCAATCAGTCCGGAAGGGCTGCAGATAAGCAACCCAATAGGCCAGAAGAGGGTTTGGAGTGTTCTCTGCCCCCTCCAGCTCAGAGGTCACTGGTGCATCCACCTACTCTTATTGAGCTCCAGTCTGTCCTGACACCAGACACCAGAACCAGAAACCTACTGATGGGCCCAAACCAATAGAACAGAGACTGGGGATGCCCCCTGCCCAGAACCATTATTGCTAAAGTTCCCTGTATGGGCTACCAAAATGTTGGGTCTGGGGTCACACAATAATGGGGGACAGACAACCAAAGTCTATTAAATCAGAAGCAAACTTTATTCCACAAAAATAAAATTAAAAATTAAAATTAAAACACTGCAGGGCACAAAAGCTTATCAGCTAGCTGAGACCACAGCCAATGTTGGAATTCTGGGGCTGTGGCATTGGAGGTGGGTACTGAGCCCCCTTTTATAGTATCAGGCACAGGGTGCATGCACGGAGTAATGTAGAAACAACTATTAAAAGTTAACTTTGGTCTGGACAGTTGTTGGCTATAAGGGACAAGGGGGTTAAAAGTTACCCCCTGGCTGTTGACAGAGGAGCTGGCTGTAAGCAGACAGCTATTGTTAGCAGTTAGAGCTGATGACTGTCAGTTTTTATCTCTTAAGCTTATAATTTTATATTTCTATATTTCTGGACCCTTCACAATTAACTATTTCATGATAGCTATCATCTATCTGAGTTGGAAAATTTGACTCTTCAGGCAGACTCTCTGGGCACACAATTTAGGGTGCTTCCTAATTCCGCAGGTACAAGGTAGCCTCTTCCCTGTGCCTCCCCACATAAGTTGCTGTGTCTGTGGACATTTTCTGTATTAGGTTGTACTTAGGACAGGAAACCTCACAGCCCAGGATTCTAGAGTGGGCAGGTTTCCACAATGGGTTAAGTGTGGGAGAGGACATTGGTGTTGAGATAGACTGAGCAACAGAGAGCATGCTGGGAATAGCACAAGGTGCTATTTCTCCCACATGGATGGAGCTGAAGCCCTCATGGTTACATAGTGTATGTTAGGTCAGATTATCTCCTCTCAGATTTTGATTACTTAACCACTCATTGCTGTTCTCTGGCTTTGAAAATGTTGATTTTCCACATGTACTTTACTACCTTCCAGTAAAGAATGAGCTATGTTATGTTTAGTGTGTGTGTGTGTGTGTGTGTGTGTGTGTGTGTGTGTGTGTGTGATTCAAGAGTAAACTCAGGGGTCTGATATCTGGTCCGAGGCAGCACACAAAGACAAGCATTTGGTAGATCAGTGTAAGAATATAGTTAGGAAGGTGCTCTATCCCATGAAGGTAAGGGGAGAAGGCAGTCATAAGGAGACACACTCTCAGCTGAGTGGGGGATGGGAGAGAGGGGCAGGAGGGTTGAAGTTCTAGCTTGGGGAACTTTTTCATAGGTATGTACCATGGATAATATTATTTTTATAAATTCTTACCCATATTTCTGGTTTTTATCATCTCTTGAGTATGGACTAACTTTATCTTACATGATACTCCAATGTTTCTCTCTGAAGTGCTTGTAAAATGCCCTTCTGGAAGGTGGCATATAATTATTACTTATTTTAAATTACAATAGAAGAAACTTGTGCTCTTTCAAATTTCAACATTTTTAGTGCTTATTATCTAGGAAATTTTTTCTGCATTGTGAAGTTTGACAAATAATTGACTTTGTACATGTTTTCTTTAACGAATGTTTAGCTCATGCCTGGGCATTGAATATAAGATTTAAACCTCTCTCTGTTCTTGAGCAATTGGCCTCATCGCTTTGAGCCTTTGATGGTGTAGTCCATGGTGGCAGTAATGTGTGTGGAGGAGACTCATTCATTTCAAGGGTGCTTTGTGTGGTGTGGAGAGGTCCTGCTGTCTGCTCTGAAGGGACTTCCCCAGGGATTAACTTCTTCCCACTTGGACCCACCTCTTAAATGTGTTCCCACTTCCCAGTAATGCCACAGGCTGGGGCACCAGCTGTGAACATGTGGCCGCTGGGGGCAGGCATCCAGGAGTGCATTCCCTGTTTGGTTATTGGTAGTCATTTTTGAAAGTGGCAATGTGACGTTTCAGTGTGTAAACATAGCTCTCATCTCAAAAGGATTAGAGATAGCTTATGCTTGAGTCAAACGTAAGTGACATGTGCAAACAACATGTGTTCAGGTTGCCCCAAGAGACATGCTCACTGTGGACTGGTCACATGAGATTTTGTTAGTTACACAACAGAAAAAGTCGTAAATCAGATGCATTGTTGAGAACCACAGGCAGGCAGGCCACAGAAAATCGGGTGAATCTCTGCCATAGGTATTGATACTGCCTGACGACGTTTCAGCTTTTGGATTTGAGGAAACTGGTTGTCTGCTAAGAATACATTTTAAAGACTTTAATAAATAGTGTGTTAGGTTAGATGCATTACATGACTTTCAAAGGGACTGAAAATAGCCTAAGATAGTTTAGCTCTGGTCTGCTTTTTCACTCTCCACAATCTTTAAGGCATTGTTGGTAAAGTGTTTAACACAGGGGCAGCTTTTCTTTTTTCCTGGGACCTTAGACTTACAGATGACATGAGCCTGTTCAGTTGGTACCAAGTGCTTTCCCATGTTAGACTCTGTTCTTTTACTATAGATGCACCTAGGTAGAGTCTCTGTCTTCCCACAGATTGCATTCAGTATGGAATCTGGAGTCACAGATAATAACAGAATCTAAATAAACCGTGGAATCCGAGCTAGGGCCGGAGGTTGAGAAGCTCGGCAGTCAGCAGGGAGCTAGGAGGGTGAACTGCTACTCTCCCTCTGCCCGGTCTGGGCTTTCCACAGACCTGAGGAAGAGTTATCCAGCGTCAGCGAAAGAGACAGCAGATGGCCTGGTCTTGAAGCAGGTGTGAGCTTGGTGAATAGCCAGAGAATCATGGACAGGGCGAGAGAGCTTACAAGAGATCAGAGAAGTCAGCAACAGTAGGCTTCATGAAGACAGAGGCCAGCCTGGGCTGTAGAGTGACACCCTCTCTCAAATAATTCACAACAAAACAACAACAGAAAGCAGAGAGTGGACAGGACACCGGTGTGGGAGCGGTGGGAGTGACTGCACGTTGATAGTAGATGTCAGGGTTAAGGCTCCTACTGCTTTGTCAGGACTGTGGCCTTGACGGGGAGAGTAGCCAAGCAGTGACAGCCTGCAGTTTCAGAACTCAGCTTTGGAGCCAGGCGTGTGTGTGTGTGTGTGTGTGTGTGTGTGTGTGTGTGTGTGTGTGTATGTTCTGGGCTCTATCATCTACTCCTGGGTGACTTGGATGCTACCTAGAAAACGTGCCCACGTTCTTATCTCTCTCATGAAATAATGGCAATATCAACCCCCTGGTCAGAGGAATGCAGGGAGAAATTTCTCAGCCTCACAGAAGTCTTTTCTCAATAGACCTTTACCTCAAGAAAGGCAGTTAGGGTAGTCGTCATTGCTGTTACCTTCATTTTGAACTTACTGGCACAATTCCTAACAGTAAAGGAAAATGTTTTATATAAAAGTCCTACAATCAGATTATTGTTGATATTAGGCCATAATAGTTCGTTACGGAGGATGGAGACTTTCAATAAAGTAAGAGCAAAATTCACAGGCAAAAAAAAAACAAAAACAAAACCAAACTCAGAGAAGGAAAGTGAGGAACCCACAGCTGAGCCAGGCGGAGTTCGGGGCCTGTTCTTCCCTTTGGCTGAAGAAGGCTGTCAGTAACTTCACCTGTTTTGTGTGGGACAGGGTCTCATTGTGGAGCACAGGCAGGCTGACCTTGAACTCGAAACCTCTTCCTTTAGCCTCCACATTTGCTGGATGCCATTTGTTTTTGAGACAGTGATTGTAGTGAAATGGTTTCTGATATGTCAGATGCCGTGGGGGACTGTTGAGAGAATTCTAAGTCTTAAGCCTCTGCCTCAGGTGAGGAGACGGGCACATCTGAAGGGTGCTGCATCACAGAGCCTTGAGGGAGGGTGAGACCATCGTGGATTTAGGGGTGGATGGCTCATGAGTGTGCTGTGGAGGGAGGACCTCAAGCCTTTGCCCAGCTGGGTGTCAGTCAAGCGACAGCTTGCTTCTGTTGTCCCGTTTCTGTGGTGACTGTGCTGTTGTCTCCTAGGTACGTAGGAAACCTCCCAAGGATATTTGACTACTCGCCCTTAGATCCAACGCAGGACTTCAACACCCAGATGTAAGTGCCCAGTGCTGTGTTTTAAGTTTCTGGTGGGGTATTTGCGTTGGTTACTGCTGAGTTGAAGGCAATTCCTTTTTTCTTCTTTATTTTCTGTATTTTTAAGTGTCCTAGAATGGGTGTGTGTTACCTTTATAAGAAGAGATTAATAAAGTTATAAAGTACAGAGGAAACTTTGAGAGTGGAGTCAGAATCAAGCAGAGGCAAAAACCAAGCTGTTTGTGAGGAGCAGCCCCGGCCACAAGGACTCATGGGTGACCTTCACATCTCTGTGGGAAACAGCAGTGGCCTCTTTATTGTTTGTCTCTCTCCTGGCTAGGACTAAGTTGGGGCATGGCCTCCTCTCTGGCCAGTACTCGAAGCCACCCGTGAAATCCGAGCTCATTGAGCAGGTGATGAAGGAGGAACACAAGGTACGTGTCCCTGTGTGCCATGTTGACATGTGGGTGGGCGGGACTTTGGTCAGTGATGTGGGATTCCTGTGTTGGCAAAAGGCTGCTGTAAATTCAGTGGGCTGTCAGGGTAGCTGTGAGTGGGTCCTTGTCCATGTGTTCTTAAAAAAAGGCAGTGTCAGTTTCCACTGACATGGGTCACACATGGGCGAAATGTGTGCTCTCACTTGTGATTTTCTTAAGGTGGAGCTGGGATCGGAGGCATGAAGCTTAAAACCTATCCCCACCCTTATCCAGTCTGGGCCTCTCAGTGTTTACCTTGAGCTGTAGATATTTTTGCTAAGTCCCCTTGTCTCCCTCCTTCCATCTTTCCATCCTTCCTCTCTACACCCTCCCTGCCCCCTTTCCTTCCTTCAAGAGAAAGAGTCTCCCTGTGTAGGCTAGCATTGTATAACTTTTTCTTCAGAGATACAAACAGCATGGACTCGCTGGAGGTAGGGCACCCACAGCAGGCCACCTTAACAGTTTACCTAAGCCTGGTTTGGGGGACCAATGAGTTTCTTGGGGAGTACTCAGAGAAACAAGGATGAGGGATGACTGACCGGAGTGTGGGTTCCTCAAAGACAGCCCTCCCCCGATGGGCAGTGACTCAGGAAAGCAGCATCCCTTCTATATAGCTCTCTGTCCAGTTTGCAGACAGCTCTAGCAAAGAGATTCCTTTCCCTCAGAATTGTTCATTGCTTATAGAACCTTAGGGAGGGTCTTGTAAGTTTCCTGAGCTTCCTGAGTGCACAATCTCTTGAGAGAATGTTTCAACTGGGAGAAAATATTAATAGCTCTACAGCAGATTCCCAGGTTGGCCTTGAACTCTTGATCTTCCTGCCTCAGCTTCCACAGTGCTCACTACAGATTCTCTCTTGTTAAACCACAGCACATGGGTTTCTCAGCCTCTCCCAGAGCTGAGGATTAAGAGTTTAAGTTCTTGATGGTGGAACATTACTGAATGGTTTCCCAGCATGCTCAGCTAGGGAAAGTCAGTTGGCTGCTTGCTGCTAATAGGTAGACTAACTGAAAAATGGGTTTGCTGGATCTCCGTGTGCACACTGGGCTGTGATATGAGAGCACACATATCGCCCATGTGTGACCCATGTCAGTGGAAACTGACACTGCCTTTTTTAAAGAACACATGGACAGCAGACGTCAGTGTTACATAGCTCCAGAGGGCACTGCTTGCAGCCCGCTTCTTCTGAATGGTGCCCTTGGCAATGCATATCCTGTATAGGTGGACTCAGCATGCTTCACAATTATGGCCACAAGTGTCCTGAGTGAAACCCAGACCCACTTCCCCCTCTGTCTCTTTGTTCACCTGTGCACTGTAGTGCTCAGGCCTGTCCCATGCTGAGTCTCAAATGTTTGACCTCTGTGCTCCTCAGTTAGCTCAGCTATCCTTAACTAATATGGGGATTTAAGAGCAGGAGTGGAAAGAGAGTTCATTTTTCATCATTTGGAGCCAGCTGCTGGTGGAAGTGGACAATGGAGAGAAGGAGGATGTGAAAGGGAGTATATCCACATAGGTATCTGGATGGGGAGAGGGAGGCAAGCTAGGAAGAGAGGAGGGAGGGAGGAAAACAGATGCTTTGCTTAGAGAGCCCAGGAGAGTACGCCTTCACAGGCTGTCTTGTTACCCAGCATTGCAAGATAAGGACTATGAATCTATCAGGACACACAAGGGAGCCTCACTGGGGACACATGGGGAATGTATTTAGGCTATAGCATCACCCAGGCTTCTTTCTCTAGCTTCCATGAAACTTTGAAGGAGTGATGGTTGATAAAAACAAAATTGTGTTTTGATCTCGTTATTCTGGGACATTGTTTAGGCTGGGCCTTTGGAAGCTCTATGGAGGTGGGCGGTTTCCACCTTGTCTGGTGGAGACAAGGAGCCTGGTCCTTCAGGTCTGTGCAACTGCAGGCAGATCATCAAGCCACAGCCTGCAGATGGCTGCATCTGGGGTACTTTCATGAGTGTCCCAACGATGGGAAAATCTGTGTGCCATTACGACCATTATTGTGCTTTTAGAATCTCCTTATCTGAGGAAATGTAAACTCTTCAGGTGAGCAGTGTCTGGAAATGAAACTGAATTTTGCTATTATCATGATGTCCTTGACCACCGATGAAGAGGTAGCTCTTGGGATGATCAGGGTACAATATAGTTCATCTCACAAACAACTGCCTGCAGCCCTTCCGCCCTTCAGCATCTGATCTAGTTGCTGGGATTGGCTGGGCAGGCAGGTAGGAACCCCTACTCATCTGGCGGAGGTATGACTGCCTTCACCTGGGCCACATTGGGCTGAGTGTGTGTTCTTGGTTCATGCATACTACCCAAGCCCTAGCCCCTCAGTGGCAGCTGGAGCCCACTGGCAGCCCTCTAGTATGAGGAAGGACATGATGCCCAGTTGACTCCAATCCCTGTGACTTGAGACCTGTTTAGTGCTCCTGGCATTTGTGTTTGTGACCTTTGGTCCAGATGATTTAGAAAACACTTCCCTGCAGTGTAGAAACTGTTGGTCTGGAAGAAAGGGTCCTGGAGGGTTTGGGGTGTTTATTGGTAGAGTGCTGACCTAACACGCACAGAGCCCGGCTTAGACAGAGTGTGGTGGTGCGGGGCTGTAATCCTGTCGTGAAGTGTCACTGCTGTAGAGGCAGTCAGACCTGGGAGAATGGAGTCGATAAAAGAGGCAGGCTGAATTCTCATGCAATAGCCTCCTTTGTTCAGAGCATCAGAGAATTTAAGGAAAAGAAACAACACAAGAGTAAAGTTCAAGTTGTATACAATCACAAGGACAAGCTTCACATGGCAACATGTTTTTTCATGGAGGCATATAAAGGATAGTTCAAACATCTCATTGATCAACAAAGGCAAGCAATAATGAGTAATCTAAAGTAAACTCCTTCCTATCTGCTACACCTGGGGGGAGCAAGAAAACACATTCCAAGGACACTTCTGTGTTTTGAAGAAACTGGGGTTCTGAGACTCTTGTCTTCTTTGCTTGGAGTTTTCACAAGCACCCAGAACTCTCCTTACATGACTCCATCGATGGAGTGCGTTCTAACAAACAGGAGGTGGAGACAGGGGGATCATAAATTCAAGGTACATAGTGAGCTCCAGGCCAGCCTAGCCTAAATGAGGCCCTGCCTAAAACAAACAAAATTTAAAAAGAAAAAGCGCTGACCATGAGTAGCTGCCGTGTAGAGAGAAGGCCTTGTCTTGGGGTGGCGGGTGGGAGTAGGATTTTGGTTCAACATCGATATGGCTCCTGTGACATTTAGGGTAGAGCAGGGACTGAGCATGTTTTCTTTTGTGGTCCTGGGCATGTTGGTTTTAAGCAGTTTTTCATATAGACTCATAGTCCACTGCAGAACTCTACTTCTCTGACGGTAGAGGGAATTGTTCTGCAAACGGCTCACATCGAGTTTGCTGGGGCCAGGCTCTGCCGGTGTGGAGATAGAAATCCATGCAGAAACTAGAATGCTGTGGACGTGGGAATTGCCCCAGGCCATCTGGTGTCTGTGCAGCTGTGGAAAGCTCTGAGATCCTGCTCCAGCACTTGCGTAGATGGGACATTTCAAGTGTGCAAATTAGCTGTTAGCTCAGTAGTGTGAGCTTTTCACTTCTCACCTCTGCATTTTGTCTTGTATCTTGGCTCATTCCTGATAGATACACATCCTGATTCAGACCATCTTCTATAGACCGAGGGAAAGCCTGGATTTTTAGTAACGTTTTGGTTAATAAACCATTTCATCTATAAATAATCCCAGTGTCTTAGTTATGTTTCCATTGATGTGATAAAACTCCGTGACCAGAAAGAACTTGGGGAGGGAAGGGTTTGTTTTGTCTTACACTTCCAGGGAACAGTCTATCACTGAGGGACCTTAAACAGGCAGGCATCTGGAGGCAGGAGCTGACACAGAGACCATGGAGGAACAATGCTTACTGGCTTGCTTCTCATGACTTGCTCAGCCTGCTTTCTTATACACCCCAGGACCACCTGCCCAGGGGTGGCCCCACCCAAAGTGGGCTTGGTCCTCCCTTATTAATCACTAATTAAGAAAATGTCTTCGCTACAGGTTTGTCTATGGGCCGTTCTTAGAGAGGCATTTTCTCAACTGTGATTTATTTTCTCAGATATGTCTGAGTTTGTGTTACATTGACATCACACCCAGTGTTTTAATATAAAAGATATTATTATTATTATTATTATTATTATTATTATTATTATAGATTTATTTATTTATTATGTATACAGTATTCTGCCTGCATGTGTCCCTGCAGGCCAGAAGAGGGCACCAGATCTCATTACAAGTGGTTGTGAGCCACCATGTGGTTGCTGGGAATTGAACTCAGGACCTCTGGAAGAATAGCCAGTGCTCTTAACCACTGAGCCACCTCTCCAGCCCTATTATTATTAGTGTGTGTGTGTGTGTGTGTGTGTGTGTGTGTGTGTGTGTGTGTGTGTGAGAGAGAGAGAGAGAGACAGAGACAGAGACAGAGACAGAGACAGAGAGACAGAGAGACAGAGAGAAGAGGTGCAAATGTCAGTGGAGGCCAGGAGAGGGCTTTGGATTGCCTGGAGCTGGAATTAGTTGATTGTGAATGGCCCACTATGGGTGCTGGGAACTGAACCTGGGAAGATCATCAAGCACTTTTTAAAATTGTATTTATTTTATTTTATTAACATTTTAAAAAATTTATTTTTACATACCAACCACAGTTTCCCCTCCCTTCTCTCTTCCTGTCTTCCCCTCCCCCCATCTCCCTCCCTCCCCATCCACTCCTCCTCCATCTCCATTCAGAAAAGGGTGGGCCTTTCATGGGCTTGAACAAAGCATGGCACATCAAGTTGAGGCAGGACCTAGCTCCTCCCCCTGCATCAAGGCTGGGCAAGGTAATCTAGCATGGGGAACAGGTTCACTAAGTGTCAGGGATAGGTCCTGATCTCACTGCTAGGAGCCTTACTAAGAGATCAGGCTACACAACTGCAACACTCATGCAGATGGCCTAGATCGGTCCCATGAAAGCTCCCTAACTGTTAGTCCAGAGTCCAGGGTCTCCCATGAGCTCAGGTCAGCGGTCTCCGGTAGGAGACCACTTCCTGAATATAACACCAGTAGCACAGACACTGACCAACAATTAATAAATGGGACTTCCTGAAACTGAAAAGGTTCTGCAAGGCAAAGGATACTGTCAACGAGACAAAATGGCAACCTACAGAATGGGAAAGATTTTTACCAACCCCACATCTGACAGAGGGCTGATCTCCAAAATATATAAAGAACTCAAGAAACTGGACATCAAAATACAAGATAATTCAATTTAAAAATAGGGTGCATATCTAAACAGAATTCTCAACAGAAGAATCTCAAATGGCTGAAATACACTTAAAGAATTGCTCACCATCCTTAGTCATCAGGAAAATATAAATCAAGCACTTTTTACTGCTGAGAGTCTTGTCTCTCCAGCCCAGTATTTGATTTGGACTCTACCGTGTCCTTAAGAATTTGTTCTTGATATTTATTTATTTATCTTGTTTGTGTGTGCTGAGGGTCACACTCAGATCCTTGTTGTCCATGCTCGACAAGCACTTTCAAACAGTTTAAAAGTGGAAACCCTTCGAGCTTTCTCCACCTACAAATAGCACGTTTGAAGTGGTTGTGTATGCTGAGAAACTGTGTCTGGGACACTTTGATCCCCAGATTAAATAATTTTGACACCATTGTGGGTTTTAGCATCGCCGAGGTAGCTAGCCTTCTGCCACACTGAGGTGATAGGATTTTAGCTTCAAGCACCGGACTTGCTTTCTTTAATTTGTATTTATCCCTGTTGGGCAAATGTAACATTCTTGTCTTTTTTTCTTAACATGAAAAAGCACATTTCCCTGCACATAAGTGCAAGATAATAGTGTTTCTAAGAGAATCAAACTGTAGACACAGTCTCCCTCGAGTGTCTCCCTCCACCATGTTCCATTGTCACGTAACTCAAATTAACCAACTTCAATCCACTTATTTTAAATCATGTGACAAACAGGAGGAGGAGGAGGAGAAAGGACTGCCTGGGAGTCAGTGTTAGCACGTTCACAGTTGGGCTTGAAGCTGGCTGCTGGGGAATGAGCTGCCAGCCGAACTCGCCATTCCCAGTTGTATGAGCTCCCTTTACTCTGCACACTGAAGCGTTCCTACCATGTCAGTTACTCAAAGCAATCATGCTGACAGTTCTTCCTCCAAGTTCTGTGCAGTACTGAAACTGACCAGCAACTGTCTTGTAAACTTGTGTGTTTGTAGACGAATTTCTAAACAGTCTTATTAAATAAGAAACACAGAGCCAAATACAAGGGTGCAAGCCATAGAGATCAGAGTAATAGTGATAGCCACCAAACTAACCTTAGCTCACCACACTGCCATTGCTTCCCAAGCAACCTCTTCCTGTCTAACCTGAGCCTTTATTGCCTTGCTGTTCTGCCTTCTCATTGGCTCTTAGCCCAGCCTCATCACTTCCTCATCACTGCCTGTCTATACAGACCTCCAGGTCTCTATCTATGGTTGGTAGTGGGATTAAAGGCGTGTGTCACCATGCTGGCTGTGTCCTTGAACACACCGAGACTCTGCCTGCCATGTGATTGGATTAAGGGCATGTGCTGCCAGCGTCTGACTTCTGTTTATGGTTGACTATGACCTCTGATCTCCAGGCAAACTTTATTTATTAACATACAAATAAAATATCACCTCATGTGTTAGGGACAGGTTGAGCTGTGTCTGTGGTCAGACACATCTTCAGGCATTGCTCTGATGTGCTGGAAGCTCCAGCTTGCTCACTTCTTGCTTATTAATTAAAGCACTGGGCTCTGGGGAGCGAGGAGATGCTGGCTGTGCGAGCATCCGGGAGAATCTGAGTACTGTAGTCCTCTCTAACTTTAGCTGGTCTGTTTTTCACTTGCTGATGGAGAAAGAAATCGAGTAACTTAGTTGGACCCCAGGCTCCCTCAGAGGTTGCTATTATGGAGACTCTGGGCCACCCTTCTACAAAGTGAGTAGACATCAAGTAACAGCTTACAACCAAGACAGCAGGCCATGGTCATCCATCCTCTGTCCTCATTTTGCATGATAGGGCTGTAGGAACATTTAGGTGATGTCACCAGGCCACTGTCAAATGGAAAATGAGACTTTTGTAACTCAATTCTCTAATTTTCATTTTGGCTTTTTAGAAACTATCATATACAAAGCTCAGCTGTGTGTGTGTGTGTGTGTGTGTGTGTGTGTGTGTGTGCATGTATGTGTGCATGCGTGTGTGTATTTGTATCTGTCTGTGTGTACATGCATTTAGTGGTCAGGGATCAACCTTGGATGTAGGACTTTGGGAACAATCCATTAGAAGTGGCAGAGATAAGCCAGGGGAGGCAGCACTCGCTTCCAGTCCCAGTCTAGGAGGCAGAGGCAGGGTGATCCTTGATGCTTAACTGGCCAGCAGTTTAGCTGGTGCATGAGCTTCAGGTTTGGTGAAAGATCCTATCTCAAAAAATAAAATAATGATGTGATGAGGACGACAGCCAACATGGACCTCTGGCCTCCTCATGCATGCTTGCACATTTGCGCACACACATGAACATATACATAAACTAAAAAAAAAAAAAAAACCATCAGATTTGCATCTGTGCGTAGAGAGCCAAGCACATTGCATTCCCGTGAGCTCTGACAGGCATCAGTAATCAACCTTTGTGAGTGCAGGTGTGTGTGGAGGTCAGTGGCATCAGACTCCTCTGAAGCTAGGGTGGTTTTGAGCTGCCTGGAGCCTGGTGTGGGGCCTGGGAACTGGACTCGGCAAAGCAGTGAGTGCTCTTAACTACCAAGTCACCTCCCCGGCCCCATGAGCTAGCTCCTCCTCCTAACTGCCAGAGTTCCCCTCCACAGCGCATCTCTACTTCGCTCTGAAGTTTGACCACTGTGTCAAAAAACCTCCCCCCTTGCTAGATACAACCAAGTGTAGACCCTTCCAAACACCTGGTACCCAGGCCCATGGTCCAGTCATGCCCTTATGCAGCCCTGCTGGTAAAGCAAACTCAGATCTCACCAGGAAACCTCTGTGGGCTCCCACACTTCTCCTCGAACTTCGCTCAGATCCTCCCCACCTACCCAACTTCATGCTCTTTCTTCTTTCTCTAAAATGAAAAACAAAAACAATAGCAAAAAAAATAGTCAAATAAAAAAACCAGTAAGACAAAATTCCAAAACAGAACCAAACAAAAAGTCAATTAAAAACCAACAAGCAAAATAAAACATGGACTTCATTTCATGTTGGTCGACTACAACAGGCCACAGGGCCTTTCCTAGAGTGTAGTTGGTATATTCAGTGATGCTCCATTGAAGAAAACCGAGTTTTCTCTATCAGCAAGTACCATTGCAGAGAGTTTCCTTGTTAGAGGTGGGATCACATGTCCGCTTTCCTCTCTCAGTGCTGGGATTTTTTTTTTTTTTTTTTTTTGAGACAGATTTTTCCGTGCAGCTTTGCGCCTTTCCTGGATCTTACTCTGTAGACCAGGCTGGCCTTGAACTCACAGAGATCTGCCTGGTTCTGCCTCCCAAAGTCCTGTGTGTGCTATCACAGTCTTTGTGAGTTCATGTGTGCATCAGTCCTGTTATATCTGGAAGACACTGTTTCTTTGGAATCATCCATCACCTCCAGCTCTCATAATTTTTTTTTTTTTGCTTCCTCTTCTGCATAGATTTCTGAGCCTTGAAGGGAAGAGATTGACAAAGACTTATCACTTAGGACTGGGTGCTCTGTAAAGTCTCCTTCTCTGCCATTGTTCAGTTGTGGGAATCTGTGGTAATTACCATCTACTGCAAGCAGCTTCTCTAATGTGGGCCAAGTGATGCTCTTATCTATGATATAGCATTATACCACTAGAAGTCATTTTATACTGTATCCCTTTAAGCAGAGTAATAGTAGTAGGTTTTCACCTATATAGGACGATTCTGTCTTTATACTCTAGCCTCAGCAGAACGGGATCTCTCCACGCATGTTCAAGGCTTTTGTCAGCAAGAGCCACCCAGAATTCTCCTCTAACAGACAGCAAGATGCCCAGGAGTTTTTCTTGCACTTGGTCAATCTAGTGGAGGTAAGTCTTGAGAATTCTGCAGGGTGGTCGGAAGTGCACCAGCTGCTCTGGTGATGGCTTCACCAAATGCTCCTTCTCTTTCTGTCATTCACTCACCGGGCCTCTTGGTGGCTGTCTCTGCTGTGTGCACTTGATATGGCTGCTTCTCACATTTGGGTTCCAGATGCTGCTGGCTCTGTATGGCTTTCATGCTGTGCCTGTTATGGGTGTGATGGTCTTTGGACAGAGCTCCCTGAGAGCCCCTCCAGGTACTTGATTTCCAGCTACCACTCAAGTGATCACACTTCTGGTGTAGCAGAGCTGAATCTCATGGAAGCCATGAAGAATTCACCTTAAGGGGCTGGAGAGATGGCTCAGCGGTTAAGAGCACTGGCTGTTCTTCCAGAGGCCCTGAGTTCAATTCCCAGCAACCACATGGTGGCTCACAACCATCTGTAATGAGATCTGGTGCCCTCTTCTGGCATGCAGGCAGAACAATGTATACATAATAAATCTTAAAAAAAAAAATCCCATTATCTCTGTTATTTCTGGGTTCATATTTAAAAAGAAAAAAAGAGTTCACCTTAAAACAAAACAGCAGCCTTTCCCCCTTGATTATGAAAGTATTCTTTATGGTAAAGGGAGAAACTTAGGAGAAAGTCAGGACTGCCACAGTAACAATGGCTGCAGGTAACGTTTTAGCAGCAAACCCTTCAGCCATTTCCCAATCATGTGTGAATTTAGTTTGTGAGTAGCGTTTTCCCTTGACCTGTTGGAAGGATGTTACCATATCCTTGTGTATTGTAATATAGCATGGTTTCTTTATTTATACATAGTTTACATTAAATACATTTGAAATTGTATCAAACATACCTTGGTTTTCCCAGGACAATATTTTTTCCTCTTTCTATTATTTCATTAACCTATTTCCTTTCCTTCTTCTAATTCCACTCATACTCATCTGTCTATGGTTTTAATGACTGTGTAATATTACCTCACAGATGAACCTGAATTTATTTACGCCCCCCCCCCCCCACTTTGGGACACTATTTAAATCACAGTGTCTTAGTCTTGTTGACTCTTATGTCCAGAAAGAAGGCTATGTAAAGCAAGATCTTAATGGCAGAATCAGAGCTGGTGTTGTGCTGTCTTTTATCCATGGCTTCACTCCCCTGCATCCATTAACCTGGTGTTATCTGACCTTCAGAGGAATCGAATTGGCTCAGAAAACCCAAGTGATGTCTTCCGGTTTTTGGTGGAGGAACGCATTCAGTGCTGTCAGACCCGAAAGGTCCGCTACACAGAGCGGGTGGACTATCTGATGCAGCTACCTGTGGCTATGGAGGCAGCCACCAACAAAGGTAATGGTCCCCAAAGGGAAAAGAGCCACATATGTCTCCCTGTGGAGAGCCCTGCCCCTGAGACAAGGAGCCCAGTCAGTGGGATGGGCTGTGTTTGGGTTGTACAGCCCTTCTCCTGTTTTTCCAAGTCCCCATGTGACTTGTCTGGGGAGGATGCTAAATATATCATGGCAGGCTTGGTGGAGGAACTGTGGACAGGGGCTACTGTAGAGCCCAGAAAATGTGACTCATGATTAGGCTGCAGTCGACACAATCGTGTGGCTTGTGGTGATGTGGGTAGGATGCTCTTGTGTCATTAATGATATGCTATGGTATAAACTTTGATGGAGATGCTTCTTCGGGTGTTAGAAGTGGAATCAGAAATCTTCAGAAGCAACCATGCTTTCTGTCTGGGTCATTAAGGCAGGCCTCCTGGGAGGTAACTTGTGGCCTTGCACTCTGTAGCCAGGAGGCCCAATAGAAGAATGTCTGGACTTTGAAATTCAGGAGAGGTGTCACCATGGCTTTCAGGGCATGGCTCCTTCTCATGCTGTCAGTACAATCCGATTCTTCCAGGTAGAAGGGATGAACGATATCCCTTAGAGTTCAGGTCTTAGAGAAGAAACGGGCAAGATGTCTGTTGCTGTTTTGGGGGTACTTTCCATCCTTGTAAAACCTCCTCTTTGAGTGCCTATTGCTACTCTTTGGGGGATTTAATTTACTGTGATATTGGGAAGTGATGACTCTGATGATTGAAAATGAAATTATTTCCATTGTCTATGCATGCATACAGCTTTGGACTACATCTAGATTCTTGCCCATCATCTGAGGTACGGAAAGCTGTGGAGTGTGTGGTTTGTTGCCTTTTGAGAGTGAGGGCTATCTTAGTTAATTTTCCTGTTGTCATAAAGTGCCTGACAAAAACCGCTGGAAAAAAAAAAAGAGGGAGGAAGGGAGAGAGAGTTTACTTTGTGCCAAAGTTACAGCATCTAGTCCATCATGATAGGAAAGTCGTGTTGCCGGGAGCCAGTTACATTACGTTTTCCAGCCAGGAAGCAGAGGGAGAGGACTGCTCAGGCTCAGCTGGCTTTCTTCTGTGCACTCAGGATGCTGATGGTGCTACTCATTTTTAGGGTAGCTCTTCTCACTCCAATGAGCCTAACCAAGATAATCCCTCACAGGCATGGTCAGGGGCTAAACTAATCTAGATAATCCCTGACAACTGTGCCTGAAGGCTTTACCTCCTAGATGATGGGAAAGCCTGACAATCAGTCTGAGCCATTAGAAAGAACAATTGGTTTTCCTTGCTCACCTCAGACTTACATGTTCTGTTCAGTTCTGTCAGCCTCGGTGACAAAGAGTGTTCTCGAAAATTAATGTAGTTTTGAGAGTGTCAATGCAGAGGGAATGCACATGCTGTATAGGAAGTTGTGTATGTGTTCAAGGATGGTGAGGCAGAGGGACCTTCTTAAATGCAAAATGAGGAGAGTTGCATGAGTTGGTGGCATACTGGAATCCCTGGCTATAGGATTAATAGGAGCAGCAGCATTCAGGCCTGTCGGGTGTCATTGCAGAAGAAGCAGCTTCCATGCAAGACTGTGATCAGATCCTCTGGTGATAGTTTTTATTGCCAGGCAGAAGCACAAGACCCCCCTCCCTCTTAACACTTACTTTGCTTATTTTGTTGGTAGAGCTTGGCAGAATGCATCACAACGAATGACAGAATTTGGATTTTAATAGCTTTCATAGTCCTGTGATCTCTAATTTGCTGTATTATATGAGTGGTAATTTTTTTAAGAAAAGAGATTTACCTAACATCTGTATGCTAGATTTTCTATCATTGGCCTCATGAGCAGGGCTAGCTATGGGAAGAGTGGTAACTGCCAGGAAGAATGAAACAGGGAAGTGCCCTGGTTGTACAGAAGAGGCAAGGGTGGATGAGCCAGAGGAAAGAGCAGATATGCCTTTGAGTCTGGAGTGGTGATACCAGCAGTGATGTTTCCAGGGGCTTGGGTAAATGGCATGCCAAATCAGGAGTACAGGAACCATCACATCTGCTGTTTCTCTGGAGGTGGGAAATGCCCCCATCCATCCTGTAAAAGTGTCAATGAATTAGGAGATAACAGAGTTTTTATGAAGCATGTGGGTGAAGCCAACCTACCAGTATTCTCCTGGTTGTATCCTCAATCTGGAGGGCTTTTGAGGGTCTAGCCTTGGCACAAGTCTGGCAGGAAGGGTGGATCTGTGCAGGAACCTGTGTCTGTAAAACAAGTGGAACAGACCTACATCTTGGTATCATAGCAAAAGCTATGGCTTTGGGTTAAAAGGTATGAACATTTTCTAGGGCCTGGCTTCAGCCCAATGAAACACATCTTTAAATCTATAACCAGAGGAAATTTCCTGAATGGAAGTGGTTGAGTGAGTGAAGGAAGAGGAGGGAGGCTTCCCGAAACATTATCAGATCTGAGAAGGATGTGTAAGTAAACAAAAGCGAGACAACTTTCCTGTCTTCACATAAACAAACCCTGAAGCTGTTCCTTTTTATCTAATTCACCAGGAGACGCTGGAGAGTGGTAGTAGCTCAAGAGAATGAGGCCTGTGAATTTTACATAGAAAATTACATAGAAAAGGCAGCTGAAGCCTTGGTTGCTGTTTTTGAATTGACAGAACTTGGTTGTCAAATGATATCAGAGATTTGAAAAGGATAAATTTTACCTGAGTTAGTGATTGAAAATGACAGACTTACCTGCTGGTTACCTAGACAGCCACCTCAGGGAAATGCAAGCTGGTGATGCCTGAGCGGGAGGGAGAGGATAGTATTGACAAGGTGGTGCAACCCTCCCCAAAGCAGCATCTGGAAGGCAACCTGTGCTCAAGGCCTTGGAGGAGTGCCAGGCCACAACTGAAGCCTGCAGGACTTGTGAGGCTTGAGTCTTTGGCTTGTAAAGCAATGTGTGGCGTGTGGAGGAGCTTTCCTGGCCCTGGGGCGGCAGGTACATATAGAGCCCTCACTGCTGACCTTCTCCCCCTCCACTTCCTGAGTGCCAGGCGCCCCTCATGCTTGAGCCATGGGCAGGAAGTATCTTTTAGCTGCCCGTAGTAAAGATGGTCTATGGCGATGAGGCCATATGACCTGTCTGTCTTTGACCTTAGTTAAGATGGCACCTGACCACACAGTCACCCTCTGGCACCTGACCACATGGTCACATTTTTGTTTTTGTTTTTGTAAGACAAATGGAACAGATATGGAACATGGAATGGAATCTCAAACATTCAAAAATCAGTCAGAAACACAGCCAGTGGCCATGTCATTCATACATTCACATCCACACAGAAGAAATAGACTTTTTGTTAGAGAGATCCCAGGAAAGTTTCAGCTGACCAAGTTTGAAAATTCTAGAATCAGAGTTTACAGGGAGAAGAAAACTGGGAAACAGAAGTATTGAAGCTGGAAAGAGGGAAGCCTTGGTAGTGGTGGTAGCAGCCCAAGGAGAGCAGGTGGAATTGGCAGGAAGGAAGGGAAGAGTAGGAAACAGGGAACAGAGGCAGAACAGTATGAGACAGTTTGAATGAAAGCATGAGGGAGAAGGTGATAAGGAAGGAATCCAGCAGGCTAGAGCTGGGATAGGAGAGTGGACATGGATCGCTGTCAGAAGTTGTAAGGATAAGGGTATTAGAGGTTTGGTGGTAGGATCATTTTCCATGAGTGAGTAGAAGGTCCAACAGACTGAACTCCAAGTCCCAGAGAGTTACTGAGGACCGATGATGGTGCAGGGTAGTCAGTGGATCGTTATCCAAGGATCTAGGGGCCATGAGGTGAGTGGGGGCAAGCTGTTTTGTCATGTGGGAACAGATGCTTAAGGGCAGAGCCCTAGACACATGGTTGGTGCCAGGGCTTTTTGGTGAGGGTGGAAATCGAGAAACCACAGTTAAGACATGAATCCTCACTTGTGAAGGGTCCCAGCCATCCTCCAGTTAGAAAAGTGCTGGTGTTGGAAGGTACATGGTCCCAGTGTTTCTCAGACTGCTGGCAAGCAGGAGAAAATGCCATGAGGGCAGTGGCCTGGGGGGCATGGTGGAGAGTTACTCACACTGTGAGGACATGGCATCTACATGGAAAGTTTTTTTATTAACGGGGAAAGGGAGAAGGGGAGGGAGGGAGGGAGAAGGGGAGAGAGAGAGAAAAGAGGGGAGGAGGGAGATTTTCCCCTTGACGACAGGATGCTGGGTGGGTCCCCAACGGTCGGTTCAGAATGCTGACACCTTACATCCATTTTACATCTCTTTTGGGCCTCGTCTGTGTTTGTTGACCAAGACTAGGTCTAGGCTTGTCAGTGATTGATTAGTTTTGATCTTCAGCCTCAGTTTCTTCATCAGGGGAGTGAAGGGCCTGGGAGAGGAGAGCCCTTGACTCACTCACGGCTGCAGGATGCTCTAAGGTGAAGTATGGAGAGCCGTACGTGGGTCACTGCAGGGTGGGAAAATGGAGCAGCAGGTCCCTGCATCATTGATGTCCCATGCATGATCTGACCTGGACTCAGTTCCCTCTTGTTGGTCTCAAACGAAACAGCAAAAACAAGAATAAAAAATAGATGTAATAGCAGTGGTGGTGCACGCCTTCAATCCCAAGACTGGGGAGATAGAGGCAGGCAGATCTCTGTGAGTTCAAGGCTAGCCTGGCCTACAGAGTGAGTTTCAGGATAGCCAGGGCTAAATAGAGTAATCCTGTCTCAAAACAAAACGAACAAGCAAACACACAAAAAATAGAAGTAAAGGGTGTTTCTGACTTTACGCAATCTGTCAGGCTTGGGAACGGACAGACAGACAGGCAGGCAGCAGCCCTGACCTATGAGGAGACATACCAATCAAGGGGTGTGTGTGGCTCCTGTGTGGAAGAGAAGCATGACTGCAGGTTCCTTCCTGTTCCTCAGATGAGCTGATCGCCTATGAATTGATGAGAAGGGAAGCAGAAGCAAACCGAAGACCCCTTCCCGAGCTGGTGCGAGCCAGGATCCCATTCAGTGCCTGCCTTCAGGCCTTTGCCGAACCAGACAATGTGGACGGCTTCTGGAGCAGTGCCCTGCAGGCCAAGTCTGCAGGGGTGAAGTGAGTAAGGCCTCCCTTAAAGGGGAAAGAGGAGCCTACTGAGGTGGGGGCTGAGGCAGGGGAGGGGGCTGGGAGTTCTGAGAGTCCATGAATGCTGTTCACGCAGGTGGATGGAGTGTGATATACACCTGTAGCTGTCTCTCACATCACTTGATGAGCCTGTCCAATAAGACAGTCCTATGATTTGAGTTATGTGCTGGGCGGGGGAGTATCCACCTTTTTTTTTTTTTTTTTGAAAGCAAAATTGTGGTTTATCCTGCAGCTAAATTTTGCCCTTTTTTCCCTTGCCATGAGAGTAAGGTTGAGAAACACCCTTATTCCCACATGGCAAGAATGGTAACTGGTAAAGATATCACAAAACTACTCATGGCAGCCTTCAATATGTAAACACTGCATTATGTTGTAATTTTACAGTTAAGTTTTAGCATAGGCCTTGGTTGATTGTGTGCCTACCAGGGAAGTTTGGGGCATGCTAGACAGGCATGAGCATTTGCATGGTGAGCTGCTTACAACCAAGTCAGGCGATACCTCATGTTCATATTGTGAGCCTGACTGTCAGGTACATGGAATTTTTTCCTCCACTTAATCATTTGATGCAGTCAGTCTTTGCTGACATTCTTCGTATTGCCACTTGAGCTGGAGAAAGAGTGCTGAAGAGACATAGATAAAGAGCTGCTGAGAGCTGTGTCCATTCAGTTCTGCCTCTGTTTACCTTTTAATCGAGAAGTCTGCTTTCTCCTTCTCTACACCCCCAGCCACACTGGAGGTTGAACCCAGGATCTCATGATGCTAAACAAGCATGCTATCTGTCGGCTATGTCCTTAGCTCATGGAAGCTTGTCTCTGGAATTTTACTGCTTTGGAATGTTCCTCGGCCTCCTCTTGAAGGCTGAGACGGCAGTGTGAGTTGACGGAGTGAAGGATGCAGGGCTGTGAGGGCCTGCTTTTCTTTTCTTTTTTCTTTTTTTCCTGCAGCCTGACTGGCAGGCAGGCCTGCCACCAGCTGCTGTCTGCAGAACCCCTGGGATCCTGCTTTGCTTCATGTTAGACTTCACACGCCAGAAATGGGAAGACAAAACACCTTATTTCAAACACTCAGGGTTAGAGATGCATCTCAGTGGTAGAGTGCCTCCTTAGTTTGTGCGAGCCCTGGGTTTGATTCCAGCACTACAGAAAACAAAACAAAACAACCACCACTCCAAAAGTCAAGTCCTCACACACACAAAACAAAGCAAATTAAAACAAAACCCATCAAAAGCCCCATTTTTATCAAAATAAGTTTGGACGGTCCAATGCAGATGAGTATTAGTAAACATTCATTATGTTATCGGCTGTCTATCCTTGGGAAAGTTTTGTTGCAGAGACTGGTAAGGGTGTGTGTGTGTGTGTGTGTGTGTGTGTGTGTGTGTGTGTGTATGTGTGTGTGTTTATGTGTGTGCAAGCATGTGCAGTGCATACTGGTACACACTTACTCAGTGTGTATGTGGAAGTCAGAGGACAGCCTCCTCCACTTCTCCCTGGTTTGACACATGGCCTCTTTTTTTTTTTATTGCCTCCACATGTATCAGCCATGTTGCAGCAGGCCTACAAGCCATGTCTATGTCCCCACCTCACTTTAGGAGTACTGGGATGCTTGAGTGTATCACTGCCTGGCACTACATGGTTTCTAGGTATCTGAACCCAGGACACCAAACCTATGGGGCAAGCTGTTTATCCAAAGAGCCATCTCCTCAGCCTGCATATACTTTTTCTATGTGTGGAAAGAATTAGCGTTGTATAACAATTGTTATTATTGGAAGAAACAGTCCTTGTGGGAAAGAAAAGGACTGGAGCTACTAAAACCCCCACCATTTGCTATTTACTGAGGAGCTGGCAATGAACTTGCCGTCAGCTGTTTCTTTGTTATTATTTTTGTTGTGTTTTGAGATAGGGTCTTGCTGTAGGCCAACCTCCTACCCACTAGTTATCATATGTAATATGCTCTTAGTGATGTGAGGTAGGTTCCTTTAGTCTCTCATTTTATAGATGGTGCAATGGAAGGAGAAGCAATTAGCTGGTCAGTGGCATGCTTGGAAGATAGAGCTGGTCTGACTGTGCTCAGGGATGGCACTCTTCTTAACCCAGGCTTGTCTGTGTTACCCACCATATTATGTTCACGTCCATATGTAGCCATGCTCAGTGTTCCTTATTAGACTCTATAATGTTTCAAATGAGAATTTTGGCATTTGGCAAATCCAGTTGGTGAACTTCTGAAAATTCTTTACTTTTAATTTATTTTTTAGCCATGTTGTAGGCTGTGACTCGACTGACATTTTGTTAATGTAAGGTCTTGAACTTTCCTTTTGTTAGACCCAGAGCCTGAAAAGCCAGAAAAAGGCAAAGGGTATCTATCTTTGGTGGCCAGGTGTGGTAGTGCATGCCTGTGATCCCAGAACTTGGAAAACAGGCAGGAGGGTGATGAGTTCATGGGTAGTCTAGACAAGAGAGAGAGGTCAGGGTCAGTTTAGACTGCATACACACCTCTGTATTACAGAAAAAACAAAACAAAGAGTGGGTTGATCTTGGTGGGTCTGTAGGTCAGGATGGACCAGACATAATGATCCTTTAAATTAGGGGTTCTCAACCTGTGAGTCTTGACCCCTTTGGGAGGTTGAATCACCCTTTCACAGGGGTCACCTAAGACTATTGGAAAATGCAGTGATTTACATTATGATTCATAGTAATTGCAAAATTGCAATTATAAAGAACAACAAAAATAATTTTATAGTTGCAAGTCACCACAACATGAGGAACTATATTAAAGGGTCCAGGCATTAGGAAGGTTGAGAACCACTGGTGTAAATGATCCTAACAGACCATGTATGGGAAAACTATTATTGTTTGGAACACCTGCAGAGGGCTGGACAAGACTCACCTCCTGTCCTTGAGCTGATGTGGCTGTGCAGGGATTTCCATTTCTTCTTTGTCTTTTGAGAGAGAGGAGCATAGTGTGGGCTCCAGAGCAGACTCTCCAGGTCAGCTGTGATGTGACCTTGGCCAAATGACCCTCCCCCCAGGGCCCTGTTTTCTATCCATAAAGCAGGGATGACAGAAGTATTTATAGAACTGAGGTGGTCCAAGGGAGCTGAGCAGAGCAAGTGCTTTGCATGGTACCTGTCAGTAGCTGTAGGATGGGTGGTGTCCTTATTGTCACTATTATAATCTTCTGAGTGAGTGAGTACGTGCATGCATGTGTGTGTTTGCCTTGGATCATGTGGTCTGCATGTGGTTATATTTTGGCACATTTAGTAGAAAGGGGCTAGTACTCTGTTCTACTTAGCAGGTTTTTTTTATAATGCTATAATAGCAGGTGAATTTCTTGCTTTTGATAAACTGGAGGTCTTGGCTTCACTTTTACGTGAGAATGATGTTTATTGAGGCTTATTAGACAACCAGAGAACCTGGTTTCAGGGACTATTCATTTCTTCCACGAGCCAGGATAGTCCTAGATCAGTTCCTTGGCAGGGTCAAGCTCTTGTAGCTGCCTCGCATTATGGCCTGTTCCCTTCTACCATCCTTGTGATGGAGAATTTGAAACACAGCAGGCTTTGTAACTTGTCTGGGGGGAAATGCAGGCCAGTGATGGACCAATTCAGTGTCCAAGACCTTAGGGCTGACAATTCACTTCAGTATCTTAATACAATACTGTCTAGTGTGTCAAGAGGTTCTCACTAGTGTGAGCACTGCACAACGAGTGAGTTCATTTCAGAAGGCCCATGATTTCCCCAGGTTTGGAGTGAATTACGGAGTCTACTAAAGACCCAAAGCTCTACCTTTCTCTTTGCTCATGGTCAGCCCTGTGCTGTGTCTACTGTTGTGCAGTAGAGGGCAGTAAAACATTGACATTTGCTTTATGCATTCTGGGAAAAGATGTATTCCAAATAAAGGCAATGGCTCTAATTCAAAAGTTGGGGTTTAAAGGCAGTAGCTCAGAATCTTTTATTTTAAAATGGGCCCATTGTACTGTTCATGGCTCATTTTCTATCCTTGATTTTAGCTAAAAGGCTGAGAAATGATGTGGCTCATTGTCTGTTTGCATAGACAACCAAATAGAATTGGATGCTGGAAATGATTGGTGACTGAATGAGCAGGAACAAAGGCACGGATTTCATGTACAAACAGAACAGCCAGCCTGTGCATATAGAAGTGGTAAACTGAGCCCAGGATGTTTGGTCTTTCAGTTTGAAGTGAACTCAGAGTTAACGTATTAATTTTAAAATGTAAGGTTTAGGGGGCTCGAGAGATGCTTCAGCAGTTAAGAACACTCGCTGCTCTTGAAGAGGACCAGGGTTTGGTTCCCGGGACCCATGTGGTGGCTTTAGCTTCGATTTCAGAGGACATGAGCCCATTTTCTTGCTTCTGCAAACACCAGGCACAAATGTGGTGAATATACACACGTGCAGGCTAATGCTCATACACGTAAACTAAAATCTTTTCCAAAGGAAGGCTTAGATTTAGATAGTTCAGATAATTACTCTGAAATGGCGCTCTCTGTAGGACTCATGCTACCAGGGATTCAGGTATTTGAAGAGACTCTGTAAGGTCAGCCTAAACCCAATTTTGGTAAGTCTCCTCTGTACCAGCCATTGCCAGGAGGCAATCATTCTAGGCTGCAGTGAAGCAAGGCTTCTGTGTATCACTTGGAGAACATCACAGACATGGTGCATGCCTGACTGGGAACACCTACAAGTACATGCATGGAAACGCTGCAAGATGCTGGGAAGCCAAATGATTTAAAAGCACTTTTCAGAATGATGTGGCAAAGCATCTGCTGCAAAGCTGCTGCGCTCCATGCTCACTGTGGCCTCCATTCAGCATTTTCTTTTGTGGAGAGGCCAGGAGGTTGGAGCGAGTGTGTGAATAGCCGTGCTCCTGACTGTGGTCCAGTTCCTCCTCACAGGGCAGTCCTGGGCATTGCCGGGCGCCGCAGACAAAGCTGCCTGTGTGTCATAGACTGCGTTTGCCTTTCTTTCTACCTTGTTTGATTGATCTCCTCCCCTTGTGTTTCCCAGAACATCTCGCTTTGCCTCATTCCCCGAATACTTGGTAGTGCAGATAAAGAAGTTCACTTTTGGTCTTGACTGGGTTCCCAGAAAATTTGGTAGGTATCCTTTGCATGCTTTTGCTTAAACTATAGAGTGAGCCACTTAACAAGACATGGCATAGGGAAGAGGTTGTGGGAACATCTGCCCCCGTCATGCCCAACCCATTGCTTTTCTGTTACTCCTGCCTTTCTCTGGACTCACAGCCTATGAGAATCACCAATAATAAGACATGCCGTATGCGAACCACCCCTTCACTACTGAGCTCAGGAAGGACCAGGCTTTAAGAGGGAAAGTGCAGTCCTCACGATGGCACATCCCAGATGTTACTGTGCATAGTTATCACTTGGGAGCTTTGGAAAATGTGGATGCTAGATGGCAGGTGCAGGGTGGGCTGAGAGACTGTGTTCCGAATCCACCCCACTTTCTTCTGGACTTACAGCCATGAGTTGGCATTGCTAGTCTAGGCACCACCTTGGAGTAGCAGGTAGCTGGGGATACAGGCTCCTCTTAGCATCTTTCCCCTGCCTCTGAGACACAGTAGGTGCTGCTGACATTCATCTAAATCATACAAATTTTACTAACAGTCATATGGAAACAGTTACTTTGTACATTTGAAAGAAGGATATGGTTTGGCCTTCACTAGACTTTCTTCTCACCCATATGCAAGGCCCTTGGTCATTGTGGAAACCTTATTTTCCAGACAATGCATAAAGGATATTTTCTCCACTACCAGGGTTGAATCTGATGGGTCTTAGTGGCTTCAGGATGTGGAAGAATATGTATTTTGCCCTGTATAGCTTCTTAAGCAAGGACTTCAAACTGTTTGCCAGTCTCTTACAGATTTGTGTTTGAATCCTGTGGCAACGAAGCATTGCAAGTCTTCAGAGTCATCCAGACCCTGGTGGAGGGGACAGGGAGAGAGGGAGAAAACCAGCCAGGGTGATTTTCCAGGGAGCCTGGTGCTGGTGGCACACAGTGACTGTTTGCTCATCCTTTGTGCTGGGCTATTCCTGATGCTCAGGAGACTCTTGATTTTCTTGCTGGAGGAGTTTAGGGAGCAGAGAGGGTCTGAGGGCAGGGCACTGACCACTCTGTTCTCTACTGGCTTCTGGGAGGCACTAGATACTTGAGATAGGAAACTTAGGGCTGCTTTGGACAGTCTTCCTTCCTTCCTTCCTTCCTTCCTTCCTTCCTTCCTTCCTTCCTTCCTTCCTTCCTTCCTTCCTTCCTTCCTTCTTTCCTTCTTTTTTTTTTTGTTCTTGAAATTTTTGTGAAGGAACAAAAATGAAATCAGATTTTATTGACTAAGTTTAAAGGAGTCTCAGGGGAAACCTGGGCTTTTGTCTTCAGGAACAGTTGTATCAATTTCATGAGTCTGACCTTGTGTTTAGTTTTACAGGTCCTTAAAATTTAACTTTTCAAACTTAGCTTTTGTTTTTGGGTTATTGTTTCATTTGTACTTATTTATTCAGTTTGTTTTTTGAGACAAGATCTCATGTAGCCCAGGATGGCTGTGAATTTATTGTGTAGATGAGGCTAGCCCTGAACTTTCTGATCTTTCTGCTTCCACGTCCCAAGTTCTGTGTTTACAGGCATGTGCGACCATGCCCAGCCTGCTGTGTCATCTTAAGTAGGGTTTACATATCTGGCATCATTTGGAGACAGTCATTCTCCAGGCCTGAAGGACATAACCCTGAGATTGTAGTTGAACCCACTTCTATTCCTGTTTGCATAGGTGCAACACTGAGTCTCAGGTGCTATTTGGCTTATAAAATTTGCATTTGAGCATGTCAAATGCAGCTGAGCCAAGAGGGTTTTATTTTCCTCCCAGAGCACCAGGGGTAAGCACTTAAGATTTAGTCAAGTTCTTTTGAACTTTATAATTTAGAATCATCACAGTATCTCTCACGATTTGAAAAAAGTATAAACAAGGAGTTTTCAAGCTCAAATGTGCAGCAAGGGCAGGGAAGCAACATGTAGGAAAGGAGAGCTGCTGGGTAGAGGGGTGCCCAACCTGCTTTCCTGGCAGGCATACACAGCCTGCTCTCCTGGCGGGTGTACACAGCCTGCTCTCCTGGCGGGCATACACAGGCTCCACCATGTGTAATTGCATAGGTCAGAGAGACATCTTCTCCCATCTGCATCATGTGCACGTTTGGGGCAGTCCAGAGCATTGGGGGTCAATATGAAGTGGTTACAGAGGCCACCATTGTCCACAGTGGAAGCTAAAGGGAGGCTCAGGCAGTTAACTCAGGAGAATGTACTGCAACTTCATGGTTTTAGAAATCCAGAAGTCTAAATTTTAAAATTAAATCTTGTTCATATTTTTAAAACGCAAAATGGCATGTGTCCAGACCACAGATAGCCTGGCTGCAAGTCTGTGACCTCTGGCTTATCTGACTGTTGCTGTCCAGGGTGACACATGTGTCCCACCACTCTCTGCCCTTGTCCCGAGCCCTCCATTAATCTCTCATGTGGCTTGACAAATCTGCTGAGCCCCTTAGTCTGTCTAGATACATGCATGCAGTGAACACAAGTGGATTTGTAATGAGCTGACCTTGGGCTCTGGAGTGTCCAGTGAATATAATCCTTTGTTTTGCAGATGTTTCTATAGATATGCCAGACCTACTAGACATCAGCCACCTCAGAGCCAGGGGCTTACAGCCAGGAGAAGAGGAACTTCCAGACATCAGTCCCCCTATAGTCATCCCTGATGACTCCAAAGGTACTGTCTCCTACTGGCAGGGTACTCTCTCCCTACCACCCTCCTCTAGCCAGGAGCAGCCACCATTCCACCATTAATGTGCTCCTCGTGAGGTCCTCAACCTAGACACATAGGAATGAAGCATGGCTGCCACTGTACACTTGGAACATAAGCACTAGGAGTCACTGATTTGGATCCTGGTGGCAGGTGGTTCCTGACAGGGCTTACAGACTGACAGTGGTGAGCAACAGGGGGACCAGGGTGGTTTTTCATACAGCTCCTATCAATAATGTTCCGGCCAGAACCCTTGATTTGCAAGTAGACAGTGTTCTTAGAAACAAATGCAGGGAAATCATTTGCTCACCGAGATATCAGAACCTCTGTTTTATTTGTGTTTGAGTGCCCAAAGGCTGCTGTTCCCCTCATTATTGTAATGAAATGTTTTACAGGTGGTGTGTGTGGGGTAAGCACGAGTGAGAGGGTCTGAGGATGTCCTGGACTGATGCAGTTTCTTTTTTCTAAAACTATTTGCCGGGGCTAGCTCTCATTTATGACCTGTCCCTTCATTTCCAGATCGCCTGATGAACCAGCTGATAGACCGTAGGTATCTTTAAAAATGTTTTTGGTGTCTTACATTTGCTTTTAGTGTGAAATGTTTTAAAATTTGTTTATTTTTATTTTATGTGTAGGGATGTCTTGCCTGCATGTATGTCTGTGTACCATGTGAATGCCTGATGCCCACAGAGGCTAGAAGAGGGTGTCAGATTCCCTGTAATTAGAGTTAGAGAGGGCTGTGAACCACCATGTGAGCACTGGGAACAGAACCTGGGCCCTCTGGAAGAGCAGTAAGTGCTCTTAACTCATGAGCCATCTCTCCAGTCCTGGACTGTGACAAAATGTTTTCTGTGGTAGTTCAGCAAAGTAGTATTCTGTGCTGGATACATGCAGTTGTTCCAGGGTGGAAGGGTCTATAAATTGAGTAAGCAACAGATGGAGACCAATGGCTTACTGCTTAAGTGACCCTTATGGCTCAGGAAGGTGAGTGTAGGCTTGAGAGCCAACAGCCCTGTGGGGGAACCTTGGCTTTGCTCCTTAGGACTGTGAGGCCTGGAAATATTTACTTCCTACTCTATATGCCTCAGCTACCTCATTTGTAAATTGAGGTAATAATAGCATTTCTTCTCATGAATAACTCAATAGTTAGATGGCATAAAAAACCATCAAATTAAGACCTAACAAAATGGGCCTGTCTTTAGGGAGTCTGTAGAAGGGATTGAAGAGCAATGGAGGTGGGCAGATGGGGAAAGTTCAGGTTTTCACGGTGGGATATCCTGCTGTGCTCTGCAGCCTCAGACATCGATGAATCCTCCGTGATGCAGCTGGCGGAGATGGGCTTCCCTTTGGAAGCCTGCCGGAAGGCTGTGTACTTCACTGGAAACACTGGAGCTGAGGTGGCCTTCAACTGGATTATCGTGCACATGGAGGAACCTGGTAGGTGGCAGTGTGGGATCACTTTGGAGTTCATGCTCCTAAGGTTGTGTCCCTAAAGATGGGTTTTCAGAGTGCAGTTTGGGCAAAGTCACAATCTTACTCTTTTAAAGAGCAACTTTCTTGGACTAACTTCCTCCTTTAAGGTGTCCACACTTGGTTGATCAAAAGATCATTAGAAAGGTGTGGTGTCTGTTTCAAGCTTAAAATAGAAAACTGAAGAAATGGGGGCCCCCGTCCTTAGCTTCTTGTTTTATCTATTTTCTGAAGATGTCATTCACATGTCTATCCATCAGAAGTGTACATTCACGAGGATTTTGGTCACTTCACAATTAAGCCACTGTCTAATTCTAGAATATTTTTGTATACCCCAAAGGAATGCTATAATCAGGAGCCATCTGTGGTAGTTTGAATGTCATTGGTCCTCATAATCTCATAAGGAGTAGCATTATTAGGAGGTGTGTCTCTGTTGGAGTGGGTATGACCTTGTTGGAGGACGTGTGTCACTGTGGAGGCAGGCTTTGAGGTTTCCTGTGCTCAGGAAACTGCCCAGTGTCTCAGTTGACTTCCTGTTGCCTGTATGATATAGCACTCTCGGCTCCAACACTATGTCTGCCCTGCATGCCTCCATGTCCCACCACGATGATAATGGACTGAACCTCTGAAACTATGAGCAGCCACCCCAATTAAATGTTTTCTTTATAAGAGTTGCTGTGGTCATGGTGACTCTTCACAGCAATAGAAACCCTAACTAAGACACCATCTCTCCCATGTTCTTGCTCTCTCTAGTACCTAATGTTCACTAACCTACTCCCTGGGTATCCTACAATTGTTATGAATTTGCCTGTTTTTGACAATTTATACACGGAATTGTACAGCGTGAGGCCTTTTGTGTCAGGTTTCTGTCACTTTTCATAGTGTATTTAGGGTTCTTACATTATAGCACGAACAGTACTTTTTTAATGGCCGGATGCATTCCACTGTATAGCCTCACCATGGTTTATTTGTGCTTTCACCGTAGGGCGATAGTCAGTTGGATTGTTTCTACTTTTTGGCATTTATTAATGCTGCTGTAAACAGAAACTTCTTTGCATATGTGTATTTACAATTTTGTTTCTCTTGAGCAGAATTGATGTCGTTCTATGTCTAACTTTTAAAAAACTGTCAAACAACTTTACACAGTGGCTGAACCATTGCACACTCCCACCCCTGCCGAATGAGGAATCGATCCAGTTTCTCTGAGTTCCCACTGTTTAGCGATTTTGTTACAGTGATTCCTGGGTGGACCATGGTATGTCACTGTGATTTCAAAAGGTATTTCCCTAGTGACTAATAACACTGGGGTTACAATTAGTTTTTTGCCTTTTTATTATTAAGTTCTAAGAGTTCTTTTTAAATTCTAGATACAGGTTTTCTCTCAGATACATAATCTGCAGTGGTATTTTCCTGTTCTGCTGTGTCTTCCCTTTTTTAGTGATGTCTTTTAAGTAGACATCTATTAAATTTTGATGAGGTATGGTACAGCTACCTTTTTGTTTTATGAATTATACTTTTTGTGTTGTATACAAGAAATCCTTGCTTAACACAGTATCACAAAGACTGACTCCTGTGTTTTCTCATTTCATTAAGAAATTAAAGTTAATCCCTTTAGTCCTGTGTTTAAGACAATAATCCACCTTGAGTTGACTTGGTGTGGTTCATGATGAGGGACATCTATCTTTATGGTTTGTATGCAGACAGACAGTTGTTACCATTTGTTGAAAAGGCTCTTTTTCCTGCTGAAAAGTCTGCTTGGAAATCACCTGATCTTTGGCCTTTCTGACCTCCCAATTCTGTTATATTTACTTGTATGCCTAGCCTTAGATCTGGTACTAGGATCCCTTGATTATACAATTTTATATATTTTTCCATATTATGCATACAATGTTTTTCAAGACAAAAACCCAGAAAAATTTTAGTACAGTTATTTTCCTCAGATTTTGCTGAACCACTGACCATACCTGGGTATGGAGGGGCTGGAGCCTCTGTCTTTGGTGCTACTGGACTGGACAACCAACCTCCTGAGGAGAGCGTGGCTATCATCACATCCATGGGATTTCAGCGCAATCAGGCAGTACAGGCCCTACGAGCAACAGTGAGCACTGGGGACTGCGTGTTAGGGATTTCTGTCCTTGCCGGAGGTGGTTTCAGTTTGGTCCCTGGCAACAGAGACCTCCCAGGGTCCTTTGGTCATTCCGAGTCATTTTGTCTTGACTGTGTCCCATCACACTTCGTGATGATTTATTTGCATGTGGTATACTCAAAGCTAAACTGGAATGTATGAGCGACTGGTGGTGAGCTCAGGCATGAGGGGATATGGAGCTGGGGCAATATGATCAAGATCTTGAATGTTCCTTAGTGGGGCTCACAGGTCTGTTTGGAGTTTTCCAGCTTCAGAGCCAAGTGGATGCCTAGGTTCTGGGTTGGTAAGAAAACATTTAAGGTGAAACCATGCTGTTCCCTTCTGCAGAGAGGAGTTTCTTCTGTAGTTGTGAATGTCTCGATTCATCAGCAGGGACTATGCCACAATGGGATGGTGGTATAGGTATCTGTTTAATAGTCAGAGAAGTGCTTTTGCTAAGACCCACTCTCCCTTGCCACATCAGGACTCATTCTGAGTGACTGTCAGCTCCCAGGTCCTTTTGCCTGTCCTGACTAGGTGCCTGCCAGGGCCTGTTGCTCAGATCATAGTGAGTCTTGATCAGGTCATGGAAATTTCCCTTTGAAAATTCTCACAAAGTATTTCAAGCAGACTTTTTTTCACTTGGGTACTTTTATGAGCCCTCCTTGTTTGATTGAAGTCTCTATATACAAATTCTTTAGCTTGTTAGTGCTGTCACAGACAGGGAAAGGTGAAAATTACTTGATGTTTAGTTGATTTGAACCATATGGGATTCCACTCAAGCAACCATTAACCTAGGCATTCATTTGTTCTGCATTCTTCCTGTATTTAAGGCAAGGAGGCATTAACCCAGTGTGCACATTGGCACCTTTATCTTGCCAATGTCTGCAAAGGATGCCATTGGTATATATAATTGCTGTGGCTGTAGAAAGGGCTGCAGAAATACCGCCCTTCCCTTGGGCACTTTGTACCCCTATCATTGGCACCAGCCTGCAGTAATGTTGACCTGAGACAGGTGGAGACCTTGGAGTTCTGTTTCTGGTGACTGCAGTGGTGGGCACGCGTGGGAGCGTGGCAGAGTCCGAGCTCCTCACTCAGAGGTGCTTAGAGGCAATTCATTCAGGCTTTCTGTCTAGCTTCTTGACACCAGGAGCAAGTGTTCAGGAGATGATGAGGCCTGGACACTGAAAGCATTGTGAATTTCCTTTCTTCAGAATCATAACCTGGAAAGGGCGCTGGACTGGATCTTCAGCCACCCGGAGTTTGAAGAGGACAGCGACTTTGTGATTGAGATGGAGAACAACGCCAATGCCAACATCACGTCTGAGGCCAAGCCTGAAGGGCCCCGAGTCAAGGATGGATCTGGAAGTGAGTCCCTGCCCTAGACATCATCACAGCAGTCATGACTGTATTTCAGGTCACACCTCCCTCAGTGTACCAAACCCTTTGACAGCATTCAACTTCAGCACAGAGCTATCTTCTCATAAATGGGTATCTTGCCACTTTGGCTGCCATGTGTTATACAAACCTGGATAATGTAGAGTCATGCCACAGGAGTGTTGGTGTGTGTGTGTGTGTGTGTGTGTGTGTGTGTGTGTGTGTGTGTGTGTGTTAGGTACCAGTTTCGACTTTGTATATTCCTTTCTGTGCATGCTCGGTATTGGTTAGGCTAGACAAGCACTCTACACCATGGAGCTACATGTCCAACCCATCTTTGTACCTTCCAGTGAGGTTTACATTTCTTCATGAAGCATGGCAGCTTGGCCAAAAGAAGCATTTATATTCATAGAGGAATGCTTTGACTATGGAAAAGCAATCTTAGATCCATGATGATGCTCCTGTTTCCAGGCTGCCTGCTGGCAGTTTTCTGAAGAGCTGTTCCATAGAAGTGGTGCCACAGGCAGACTAGTGTTACATCTTTCAGTAGCCAACTGTTATGTCATGGCTGGGTGCCAGGCACTGTTGTAAGCACTTTGTATATAAACACTCCTTAAATTCTTACCATAGCTAATTTCACAGGCGAGACAATGGAGTGGAAAGAACGGGTGCAGTGCCCAAGGTCATACAGCTCTTCACAGGTGGGGACAAGTTCAGACTCGTTATCCATGTTCTTACCGTCATGCTATCCTATTGTTGGGCTGTTCCTTCCTGTGGGATGACACTTAGCTCTTTAGTCTGCCATTTGACATGCCCTGCAGTCACAACCCAGCCAACCACATCTGTTACTTCTGCATCCTTCTTCCTGCAGCCTAGATGTCTGCACCAATGCAGCACAGTACCACGCTCAGCCACCACCCCCTCTTCCTGCCTGCTCAGGCCTTTGCCACATTAATTGCTATTTGTGAAATACCCACTCCTGTCACTGGCCACATGATCTCTTCTCCTCCACTTCCTCCTGTTCTTTCTTTTCCTCCTTCCCCCATCTCATGCCTTTATTCCTCTTCCTCCATAAAATAGGAATTTACTCACTGAAACTCTTCATTCTAGCTAAGTATGAAAAGGATAAGGCACAGTTCTCCCAAATTCCATGTTCATCTATAAGGTCTTGTTTTGTTCCAGAAAGCAGTAGTCCCAAATACAGGATGCTCTAATAGAAAAGCTCTCGGTGATTCCTAGCAGAATTTGTTTCACACTCTGTGACCACTGGTCCATTGCTTTGTTGATGTCCATCATGGTCTTTGGAGATGCTGAGCCCTTTTGGTAGAAGGATAGATTTCAGGATTGGATTGTTGTAAAGCTGCCATGACATTAGGCTTGGGTGATGGGGGCTCTGATCCTCAGGGTTTCCTTTCTTCTGAGGGGTCATCAATGACAGACACATAATCCCTCAGGCTTACTGTGCCTTAGGGCCATGTGAGGATACCCATGTCTTGCTGGATATTGAATTTTGCCCTTGAGGGACACCATAAAATTTATTTCAAGTATCTTTAAGACACTTGGGTTGGACCATGGAGTCGAGGGTGCTGGTGGGGAACAAGGACTCTCAGAAGTGTTATGAAAAGGTACATGGTAAATGTATCTATATTCCAACCTCAGAAGGCAGAGAGAACGGATTGTCAGAGCAAGCTGGTTAGCAAGACGAGCCATGTAGATGAGCTCTGGGTTTGATTGAGAGAGCCTCAATGAATAAGGTGGAAAAGCAACCCAGAACCAGTCCTGATGTTAACATCAGGCCTTTACATGTACATGCACCCATACTCCATACACTATTCACACATGAAAATAGAAAAGGAAAAGCATGTAAATGATGTAATGAGCTGTGCAAGGCCTTCAGCTTATTTCTTTTTTAAACTAAGCTTCTGTAAGTGAGGTTTTCAAGTGAGAGATGCAAACTTTGAAGGCTTCAGCAGCTCCCTGTCACATGACCTCCAGAAAAACCATGTACTCACTGGCCACCCCTCCCCTAGTGGGGCTTGGAGTTGATCTTTCTTACCCAGTTTTCTTTTGGGAATGGCTTCCTCATTTTCTTTGGCCATTTCCCCATTTTTTATTGAGGTTTTCAGGTGCATTTAAAATAGATCAGCATGAGAATTTCTTGTTATAAATTAGTTTGGGCACACCTCCGAGTTTTCTGAAACTAAATCTTTTGGGCAGAACAATGCTATACTTCTCCATCAGTTCCTTCCTCCTACCCCTGCAGAGCTCTCTGGTTTTCTTTATAAACAATCATTATGTTTCTGGCTTAGTGTGTATCAGAATATTTCTTTAAAATTTTTATTTAAAATGTTTTCCTGTGTATTGTTTCAGTTGTCATTGGTCTATGGTGAGTGGTCAGCATACAAATCATTGAGATAATGAAATGAATGCAAGGGGGTGGCATTCCTTCAGCTACTGAGTGTTGTATAGTTGTTGATTTCGTGGTAGGTGGTTCTGTGGGATTTGATTGTAATTACATTGAACACAGTGGTTAACCAGGGGAGATGTGTGTTCTGTTCAAGTATACTGTTTTAAATTCCCAAGTCATTTCTACCAGTGTTAGCTGGTGAGTTGGTTGAGATATTTGACTTAGATGTAGTGAATGCCATTCAAAATCAGATTCCCATTGGAGGAGCTGAATACTGTGTTAGCTGGTGAGTTGGTTGAGATATTTGACTTAGATGTAGTGAATGCCATTCAAAATCAGATTCCCATTGGAAGAGCTGAATACTGGGGAGCGTAACTGGTGTAAGCAAAAATAAAACATTATTCCACAAAATCTGGCAACTGCTGGGATGGAGGTGGGACTGACCCTAACCAATGCAATAGCTTTTATCTGAAAGGTCCCAGGTCCTGGTTTCCCGGGGGTGGATCTGTTACCTGAGGAGGATGAAAAGGAGATGAGGTCAAGCATGTGGAGACACATACAGGCAAGATGGCCTGTGTTGAACTGAGCCTTCAGGTTACCAACAGAAGGGAATTGGTACTGACCAGAGAGACAGGAGCAATAGTCTGCTCACCCTAAATAGGGCACTAATCAAATGGTTCCATCCGAGTCAAGCCTACTGAACCTGTGAGTTTATTGGGATTAATTACAGGAACACAAGGAAGGCAAAGGTAGCTACATCATTAAAAAGCCCATCCCACTATGGGTGAAGACCTATCATTGCATCCCTGGGGCACAGCTTGTAGGCTGTTCTACTGGAGAGTCTCCTCTCCCCAGCAATTGCTCAGTGCTCTAGAACCTTGGGGAAGGGCTTGTGAATCCTGTAAGTTCCAGAGTTTTCTGAGCCTTGTGAGTTTCATTGGCTTCCTCAGTTTTGTTTTTTTTTTGTTCTTGTTGTTGTTGTTGTTTTTGGTTTTTCGAGACAGGGTTTCCCTGTGTAGCTTTCCTGGAACTCACTTGGTAGCCCAGGCAGGCCTCGAACTCAGAGAGATCCACCTGCCTCTGCCTCCCAAGTGCTAGGATTAAAGGTGTGTGCCACCACCACCCGGCTCTGGCTTCCTCAGTTGTAAGAAACTCTGTAGGAATGTTTTAATTTTAAGGAGATAGTTACATGACATCTCCCATCAGACAGAGAGATTCTAATTGATTTGCCAGGGCAGCTTCCTGGTGTTGTCATCTTATCTGAGGGACTTCAGGTGCTTAAGCTGCTGCTTAAGCTGTCCCAAGGGACAGAGGAAAATACACAAGGCTTGGGAGTTGGGTGCCGCTGTCCTCTTGTGGCTTGTGTTTCAGTCCCACTCTCAGACAGGCTCTCCCCAAAAGCTCCAGGATGGCCTCCAGGGTCCTCCCTCACAGCTGTGTCTTGCTGGTTATGACCAGCACAGAGAGGTTTGTTCCAGCCTTCTCAGGTTCCAAGAGTCTGTGTTCTGTTATATGCTCTATTCAGGTGATGTGCCCCACACATGAAGCTCAGAGGTGAGTTGAGAAGAACAGGGTGAGTCTTCTGAAAGCCTGGTTCTGATGTGGGCTGGAATGCAAACGGTTGGGCCCTACTCATACCTGCCAAATTTGGGACTCTGGGGCACCCAGCAACACACATGGCTCAACAAGTCTGCCAGGAAATGCAGTCTTTACCTGAGAACCACCCCCTGAAAAGCAATATCAGGGTAACATAGCTGTAAGAAAGTAGAGAGTGGCTTCTAGAACCTTCCACACTAGGTTAGCACTGAACACAGTGAGGTAAGTGCCTAACTCAGAAGCAATTGCCAGGATAGAAGTTAAAAGAGGACTTATTCAGGGTCGTCTTGTAGAGGATTTGTGGGTTATAAAGAGCTACAAGCTGAGCATCTTAAAATTTGAAATTCCAAATACTCCCAAGTCCAAAAGTTTTGAGTATTGACATGATGCCTCAAATGAAAAATGTTACACCTGAGCTTCTGTGATGGTGTCTAAGTGTTCTATTGCTGTGAGGAGACACCACGACCATGACAACTCTTATAAAGGAAAACAGTTAACTGGGGCTGGCTTACAGTTCAGAGGTTTTCTCCATTATCATCATGGTTCGACATGGCAGCGTGCAGGCAGACATGGTGCTGGCGGAGTAGCTGAGAGTTCTACATCTTGCAGGCAACAGGAAGTAGTTTGAGACACTGAGCAGTATCTTGAGCATATGAGACCTCAAGGACTGCCTCCATAGTGACACACCTCCTCCAACAAGGCCACACCTCCTAATAGTGGCCATTCCCTTTGGGGGCCATTTTCTGTCAAACCACCACAGATGAGTTACAGTCAGAGGCAGTCACACTATTTTTTTTTTTTTTTAATGTGTATGAAACGAGGGAATTTTGTGTTTTATCTTAGGTCCCAACATTTGCAATATTTAAAAATAAAACAAACAGAAAACAAAAAAAATCTGTAGTTTTGGACACTTCTGGTCCCAAGTATTCTGGGTAATGGATAATGAACCAACTGGTGCTCCCGTCTTTCCAACTGAGCATTGTCACTGCTTGGGAAGGGCCCCTCATGATCAGTCCTTCATGAAGCAGCTGCCGACACTCAGCCTTGCTGTCATGGGCCTCCTCTTTTTCCGCTCAGCAGGAGGGTCCGCTGCCACCACATGGTCTCCCTTTCTCCTTGTTTCTCTCAGGGTTTTGTCTAGTTTCATGTTTTATGTTGGGATGGGTGTGGAGGCCTTATTTTCACTAGGCTTGCTCATCACTGGGCCCTTCACATTTTAGACCTAGCACCTCATTTTCTGTTGAGTTTTGAACATTTTCTAAACTGGGAAACCAGGCCTTTACTCTGGCCTATCTGGGCTCCCGCTCCCACCCCCAACCCCCACTTTATGTTGCACTTAATGAGTGTGTACCGTTTTAACGAGCCCACTGATTGCGGGGTGATTCACATATGATTACACTGTGAGTGCTGCAAGTCTGCATCCCTCCAGCATTGCTGTTGTGGCTCAGACAGCCTCAGCAGCAGTTGAGAGTTTTCAACCAGGAAGCAGAGACTCATTTCATCCTCTTAGTACTTGGGCACTCAAACTTCAGAGCTTCTACCCCCACAAAAGGCCATTCTCTGGAGTCAGTTACTTTATATTCCAAGAATGAATGCCTGAGGACCATTATATTTGGAATCCATGTGGTCTTGGTAATGTGGAGCCTTATAAGGTGGGGGTATAGGGATACAGCTCAGCTTAGCATATGTGAAAGCCCTGGTTCAATCAGCAGTAACACAGACAGACAGACATGCAGGACTTAGTGGTCTGTGCATATACACAAGCAAATGCCATGGGCTCTATTCAGAAAGCAGCATCTCAGTACTCCAGGTGGAGTGTGTTGCATTATGATGTTCACTAACATTTGTGCAGGCCCAGCAAGACTGGAGACTGGAGACTGGAATTTTTAGGTTCAAGAACAAGAGAAATGAAAGCAAAGCAAATAATTCTGAACATACAGGCTAAGCCCCATGGAAAAGGGAGAGAGCATCCTCTGACAGAACTCCAGGGACTTTTCTGTAGTCCTGCCTTGAGCAATGGGCAAGCAGCTCACCAGAGCAATGGATACATTTCTTCAGTTGTTGTTAACCACCCTACACAGATACTCTGGTTCTATGGCAGCCTGGCCAGCCTTGTGACAAGCCCAGGTCACTGAAGCTGTTAGAACTTATGGGTCGGTGTGGAAGACACAGAGCTCTGATGTGTAGCAGACTAAGACCCTGAGGTTAGTTTACCTTCTGTCCTTTTGGGGGACACGCAGCAATCTCATTTGCTTAGCTGGCTTGTTATTGGAGACATTATGGCAGAGGCACCTGGCTTTTATGCTCCTGAGTTCCATGGCTAAGACTGTTGGGAGAGTGAGCATGTAGGGAAGATCACATGCTACACTTTCAATGGGTAACAGCCTATGACCTATGGCTCCAGTGATCTGTCCATGGTGTCACCAATCCCTGTCTCAAAGGCTGTGGATGGTGTCAACTGGATTAAGGTAGCCAGGCCTCCTAGTTTCTGAAAATTGATTGAGCCTCTGTTAGCATTGGGATTCAAATGCCAAAGATGTTCCCCACAGTACAGCTAATGGGAGTGAACCACTGAGCTCCACAGCCTAAATGGTCTTTTTCTTCTCTTCAGTGCAGATTGGGTTCATGCCCCTAGGAGACATTGGTGCTTATTTTGTATAGTAATTGCTTATGACAGTAGGTTCATACAAAGGTGTTCCAAAGCTGGAGTTGATTAGTGTAATGACATGTAGTTAAAGTGTGATTTTCAAGAAGGCAGTCATGACTTTGAATATGAAATGAACATAACTCTCAGATTAGCTGATTGATGGGACAACCAGTCGGACATCACCACTGTACAGCACATCAGAATAACAAATCAGATATTTGTTTTTATTTCCTATTTTGTAGGGCTCAGAATAGAACCCAGAGTCTTGTGCACACCAGGCAAGAGCTCTATTTCTAAGTCACTGCTCTAGCCCAGGATGCTGGGCTACTTAAGAAAGATTTAACAAAGAAAGGTAGGGCGAGCTTGCCTGAGTTTGGCCAAAGGCTGATGTGTTCAAACTGTGCTTATGTGTCCCCTGGGATAGAAACTTCCAAAAGTTTGGGACTTCAGCAATAAATGGTGAGATGAACCAAGCTGACCTTTTTGACTGGGAGCGGCAGACCTGCTCGAATGTCATCACTTCTGGGAATTTTGAGTTGTTAGAGTGCAACGCTAACCCTGTGATTTCAGAGTCTGACAGTCACATTCACAGCTAAGTCATACTTCTCTCACCAGAATAAAAGCAGGCTGAGGGCAGACTTCGAGTCATGGAATCTCTGTCTTGTGGGTGATCTCTGGGTGACCTTTACTCCATATGGCATGCAAATGCTGTCAGCCTCTTTGACCTTTGAACTTCTGTGGAATTCTCCTGACAGATGCTTTCACAAAAAACAATTGTATAGAGTACAATTGGTGTTACGTTGGATGGGGATGGTGGTGGTACCATGTGATATTAAAAAAAACAAAAACAAAAACAACAAAACCAACCCTTCCTTATTTGAAAGACTGAGATGGTTTTCATAAAGTTCAAGCGTATTTTATGGGGAGAAGAGTGCTTGTAGCTTGAGCCTGGTCGTTTAGATGCTTCTCTCCGATGGAGGACCTGGCAATGTCTTAAGCACCTCCAATTGCTCCAGGTACTTTGAGCGTCTCTCTGTTGAAAGTCACCTTTTTTGAACCATTTATTTTTTACTCAAGCTGCCTTTCCCCTCTGTCTAGGGAGGAACATGCATGATGAGGCTGTTGTTTGGGGGGGTCTCAGGGGACATGGAGAAGAACCAAGTAGCTTTCCCATTGGCTCTGCTCTTCCCAGTCCTTTTGGGAACCAATACAAGTTGGCATCTCTAGCCTACTTAGCTTCTGCAGATGTGTTGAAAGAAAGTCTCTCTTTTGCTGTCAGTCCCTAGCTTGAGGTTTTGAATAATGCATGCAGAAGTTGCTGATATTGATAAACATGGTGAATTTAAATTGAGACTGAGATTCATGCTAAACTACAAATTTTTATTTTTATGATGCTGAGTGTACATACTTTAATTTTTTATGATTCTGACTATACACATACATTTAGTTCTTTACTGAAGAGGGGAAAGCACCTCTGGGGACTGTGCTGGCTAATTTTATGTCAACTTGACACAAGCTAGAGTCATTTGGGAAGACGGAATCTTAATTGAGAAAATGCCTCTACAGGATTGGCCTGTAGGCAAGTTTGTGGTAGATTTTCTTGATTGCTGTGGGAGGGCTCAGCCCACTGTGAATGTTGCTACCTCTGGGTAGGTGGCTTTGGATGGTATATGAAAGCAGGCTGAATAAGCCATAAGGAGCAAGCCAGTAAGCATCACCCTTCCATGGCCTCTGCTTCAGTTCCTGCCTTTAGGTTCCTGCCTTCAGTTACTGACTGCCCTGGCTTCTTTTGATGATGGACTGTGACCTGAGAATCATAAGCTAAAATAAACTCTTTTCACCCCAAGTTACTTTTGGTGGTGGTATTTTATCACCTCATTAGAAACCTAACCAATATAGGAGTTAATGGTGTGGCTCTATTGATAACATTTGGGTGTGTCTATCACATTCCATCTGGCTAGGCATTCTGCTGTGTGGGTATATGAACAATATGTTTTGGGGTGGGGAGTGTTCCTTTGGTGCTCTAATTGAATGCAGAAATTACTGTTTAGGGAACAGTTGTTTTGGGGGAATAAGCCTTGGAGAGCTGTGTTCTCTCTTTATGAACTATGGAGGGAGCTGCATTTGGAGACATCAGCATTGTGTCTCTTCAGCTGAAGATTTGGGATTTGATATGAAATTATTCCAAAGGGGTTTGCCTATAAAACCACTTGGTGTTAAGGAATGTTTTCCCCCATTGCCTTTCCAGCCTACTGAGGCAGAGTAGGTTCTTAGTGTGGGAGGAAGGCTCAGAGGAGGGCAGAAAAATGTAAAAATCTCTGGATCCCTTTTTTGAAAATTGAATCCCATGTATGATAACTGTCATTGCAACTGTTTTGCCTGTTGGCAGAAGTTTCTGTCCTGCCAGCCACTCCCAAATAACCGCACAGAGACTTATTAATTATAAATGCTCAGCCAATAGCTTAGGCTTGTTACTAGCTAGATCTTACAACTTACATTAACCCATATTTCTTATCTATGCTCTACCCATGGTAGCACCTTTTTTTCAGCACAGCATGTTCATCTCCTGCTTCCTCTATGTCTGGCTGGCAATTCCACCTTTCTTCTTCCCACATTCTCTCAGTCTGGCTATCCCACCTAACCTCTTCCTGCCTAGCTGTTGGCCAGTTAGATGTTTATTAAACCAATGAGAGCAACACATCTTCACAGTGTACAAAAGGATTATTCTACTGCCTTTGCCTGATTTCTGATTTCTAAACTGGGATTATATTTCAGCCAGTCAATATGATAGCAACAGAAACTTAGCAGTTGATTAATTTCCTGTTAATATTGATTTAGCAACATATACCTAAATTTACATTTGGTATGAGGTTTACAAAAAATCTACAATATAAGAAGCTAAAGAAAAAAGTGTGGACATGAGAAAAATTATCTTTCACTTATTTATTGAAACATTCAACAACCTCATGAAAATCATTTTTTTCCTGTGCCTAGAATATTTCAAGAAAAACTGCAAACTCTTTGTCCTTGTCAAGTTGTGTTTTAGACTGGGCTAACAGTTGGTAGATGATAAGTAGATGCTCAAAAAGTATGTGGCCTTGTGTGGCATTTTGTGTTGTTTGGACCATAAGGCAGGGTGAGAGAGATGAGGCAGGGAAGAGGTGAGTATTTGATGAGGTGGTTCTGATGAGGTGGCATCTGGCCTTGAGTCAGTGAAGATCGAAGGTCAGCGCTGTGCTAGAAGGAATGGTAGTTGTAGAGGCTTGAGAACAGAGCTCACTGGGTGTGCTAGATGCCCAGCTAGGGGCCAGAGTAGCCTGAGTGAAGTAAGGGGAAGATGGGAAGAAGTAGGGAGAATTTCATCAGAAGCTCCTGTGGTCTGTCAGAAGTCACAGGAGGGCACTGGGGATGACTAATGACCACAATTTGACTTTCATTAAAAAAAAATAAGGAAAGTAAAAGACAGCTTTGGGAGCCATGCTGGGAGTAGTCCAAGTTGTCAGAGACAAGGGAGGGACGGGGAACAGTTAAGAGACTTGTAACCCATCCTGAGAAGGGCAGTGGTGATATGGACCCAGGAGCACCAGTGGGGGAGCATGTGATGCTCCTGGGTTCTGAATCCGTTTTGAAGGAGATGATGCTAATGATTTGGCTAGGTAGAAGGAGCAAGAAAGATACCAAGATTTTTGACTCAAGTTACTAGAAGAATGGACTTGCCACTGATTGAGATGGTAAGGCTGAGGGGAAGCTGTCCACAAACTAGGAACAGTAGAAGGAAACTTCCTTGACCTAATAAAAGGTATCTAGGTAACATAGTCTAACATGTAGAAAACCTTAAGGACTCTATTGATGGTCTTAGAACTGGTAACTAGGCACTGCAAGGTTGGCTGGAAATAAGAGCAAGGTACAAAATTCAGGGTTATGCTGTTGTTTCATTTTCTTTCTTTCTTTTTTCCTTCCTCCTTTCTTTTCTTTTCTCTCTTTTTTTGTTTTTTGAGTTAGGGTTTCATCTCAAACTCTGTATCCTCCTGCCTCAGCCTCCTGAGTTCTGGGATTGCAGGCATGCTCCCCCATGCCTGGACAGTTTTATGCTATGTATGAAGAATTAGCATTCTAGAAATGAAACTATGGATGCAATAGCATTTGCTCTAGGAGACTGGGTGGGATTAACCAGAAAGGATGTCTGCATAGAGGGGAAAAATAAATATTCTGGATCAAAGCTACAGGCACTGACTTTGGTAGGTAAGGAGATAAGGGTTGCTAACAGATGGGATAGATAGGAGACCATGAGTGTGGCATCTGGGTAGCCAAGAGGTCACGTCTAGGGACAAGAATTTGGGGAAAAAGTATTTGATCAGCAGGTAAAAAGCAAGTGGGAGAGAAGGGAAGAGGAGGGTGAGATGAGGCTGGGTCCAGAACCTTCTTTTTTGGAAAAAGATAATGAAAAATTGAGTATTAGAAATGGATATGCAAGCCCATTTTTATGCCTCTTACTCACATTAGGAATATTGCCACTTGTAGTTGGAAGGTTTCTCTGCTCCTATCCTGCCCCGCATTCAGAATGAATCTCTCCCTCCTGCTTCCTGTAGCTGCTTGATTCCAAGTAAACACACAGAGGCTTATATTACTTTCAAACTATATGGCCTATGGGTCAGGCTTCTTCTTAGCTAGCTCTTATACCTTAAATTAATGTATTTATGTTAATTTATGTTTTGCCACGTATTCTGTGGCTTTACGGTCTGTTGGCATCTTGCTTCTCCTTTAGTGATGGCTGGCATCTCCTTCCTCTTTTCAGAATTCCTTTAGTCTGCTAGCCCCGCCTATACTTCCTGCCTGGCTACTGGCCAATCAGCGTTTTATGAAACCAGTGTACAAAAACATTATCCCACAGCACCCACTCGTGACTGTGAAAGTCTGTAAATACTTGCTCTGCCTTCTTGTTATCTCATTATCGCCTGTAACAGTTTGCTGAGTGGGTAGGGACTTGTCCATGGATTCACTTTGTGCTGTGTGAGTCCAGGATTAGTAGCGGCAACATGAACTGAAATTAACTCAGCAAGAACTTGATCAGAGCACTGAGCTTGGTGACAGAGGCTACTGAGAAGAGAATAAAGATAGCCCCACTCTCTACAGGGTCTATACACATCCCCATAAAAGCAGGAAGCTGATAGCCTCTGATGCCCATAGGTTGTAGCATGAGTCAGTCAGATATCTTGTGTGAAGCACTGCCATTTCTAAAACTAATGGCAATGGTCTTCCTCACATTCCTGATAGTTAATGACATTTGACTCTAAATTTCACAAAGCTCTGCAATGTGGGTGGTGTTTAAGTTTCCCATCCCTTCCCCCTTCCCTCTCCTCTGGCCTTCCCTCTCTCTTCTTTCCCAACTCCCTCTTCTCTGCCCTTCTTCCTCCTCTCCTCCCTCCTTTCCTTTTCTCCCTTTTCTGTTTTCTTCCATCTCAGTGATAGAAACAGATTCAAAAAGATGGAGCAACTTTTCCACCCTTGTGCATCTTTCAGATGTGTGAGCGCGCTGCAGACTGGGAGGTGGGGTAGCGGTCCTGCTTCTGGATTTGAGTTTAGCAGCAGCAGCTGGAATAAACTGTGCTTTCACAGTTTATTCCAGCTTGCTGGTGGGGTTCCATATCTGTGTGGGTCTCTCTCTCTCTCTCTCTCTCTCTCTCTCTCTCTCTCTCTCTCTCTCTCTCTCTGTGTGTGTGTGTGTGTGTGTGTGTGTGTGTGTGTGTGTACACGTGCATGTGAACACGCAATCAACACAGCATGGTTAACTGACTTGAATTGTGATTCCAGATAGTCAATTGTGGGTCTCCTGTTGGCTCCAGGTGCTGTTCAGAAGCATACTGGGGTCTTGACTGCTGCCTTGTAACTGAATTGTTTTCTTTTCCCTAGTGTACGAGTTATTTGCATTCATCAGTCACATGGGAACATCTACAATGAGTGGCCATTATGTTTGCCATATCAAAAAGGAGGGACGGTGAGTCTTTTTAGAAAGACAGTGGATAGCTGTGGTGTTGAGCCCCTCCTGGGTTCAACTATTGTACTAGTATTTTCTATGTTGTTTCTGGTTCTTGAGTCAAACTTGGGAGGTTTGGGATGAGTTAGGAATGAGGTGACATTACCTCACACCTTCTCCTTGAGGGTTCTTTCTTCAGTTCCTGCTGTAGCCTGTGCTGGGCTTTCTTGCTGGTTCACATCACATGGACACTGGTATAACACATATGCTTGCCCACCCAGGTAGGGTGTTGACCTTTCACCCATGTCTCCCATGACCAAGACAGTTTGTTCCTGTCCAGACTCAATTGTTTCCTTCCTTCCTTCCTTCCTTCCTTCCTTCCTTCCTTCCTTCCTTCCTTCCTTCCTTCCTCCCTATCTCCCTCCCTCCCTCCCTCCCTCTCTTTCCTGACTCTATTTTTTTCTATTTGTTTTTTCAAGTCTTTTAGCTTCTCAGCTTGATCAATAGAGTCAAGCAGAGAACACAGGTCTATAGTTGGAAATAAGATATTAACAAATTCAAGAGACTGCTGAGAATGAAGCAGTGTTTAACATACCATTCTGTAGAAGGGGATACAGCATAGAGAAAAGGCAAACATGGCTGGTGGACTGATCTGGCGCAAGACAGTGGTTTTTCAAGTTGCCTAATTGGTAACTTCTGTTGGCCGGGTGTTATCCCAAATTCCCTATCTTCTTGGCTTGGGACACAGAGCCTTATCCAATGAATAGTTGAGCCTGCCCATTTTTTGTTTGTTTGTTTGTTTGGTTTTTCAAGACAGGGTTTCTCTGTGTAGCTTTGTGCCTTTCCTGGAACTCACTCTGTAGACCCGGCTGGCCTCGAACTCACAAAGATCCACTTACCTCTGCCTCCCGAGTGCTGGGATTAAAGGTGTATGCCACCACCGCCCGGCAAGACTGCCCTTTCTTGGGATTAGTCTGTAGCAGAAGACCTGTTCCTTTCTAGAACCCCTAAATGCACCTCGTGCTGAAAATGGACAATCTGTTTTTTGTTACACAGGAACTTTCATACATGATGACCTCAAGGAATGGCCTAATTAGAGAAATCAGTACAAATAATTGTAACAAATTAACACAGTACGAAACAATGCAAAGAATATGTATTTTGTAATTGTAAGGATAGCCATTGTCTACATATTGATGTCTTTCTTTCTTTTTTTCTGTTGGCGTCATTGAGGGAGAGCACACACACACATTTATGCACATGTACTTTCACCTTTTTGAAACCTTAAAGTATGTGCAGAGAATTGTACCCTTTCTTTGTTTTTTTTTTTCTTCCTTAGAATGTGTTTTTTCTGTTTAACTTAAAAAATTTGTGAGATTATAATGTAATTACAACTTTCTTGTCCCTTCCCTTCCCTCCCTCCAAACCTTCCCACATTCCCCTCCTTGCTCCCTTTCTTGACCTTTTTTCTGGTTAACTGTTGTTGTATGCATACATGCATATATGCATATACATATATATTACTCAATATAACCTGCTTGCCCTTTCCATGTTTTATTGTAATTTGTCCATATTACATCTTCATACTGTATTATAATTATTTTCTCGCTTTTGAAGAAATGTTCACAGTTTTTTAATAGTCCACTGATGCATGTTTACCTCTGAATTTTAGGCTGTTCTATACCAAGATTCAAATATATATCACTGTATATAATTCTTGGATTGCTTTTTGAGGCTCTTTATAGGTTTCCACAAAAAGAAGTATGGAATGGAAAATTTAAACAACTTGAATAATTCTAATACATTTTGTTTGTTTGTTTGTTTGTTTGTTTTCAAGAAAGGGTTTCTCTGTGTAGTTTTGCGCCTTTCCTGGAACTCACTCTGTAGATAAGGCTGGCCCTGAACTCACAGAGATCTGCCTGACTCTGCCTCCTGAGTGCTGGAATTAAAGACGTGAGCCACCACCACCCAGCTTAATTCCAATACATTTTAGTAACTAGTTTTTGATTGAATTCAAGAACCCAAAAGCAGGGCTAGGGGTGTGGCTCAGTTGGTGGACTGTTGATGAATAGGTCTTAGCTCAGTTTCTAGCACCACATAAACCAGGAATGGTGCACAGTTCAGGGGCATCCTGGGCTGGCTATCAAGTTTGAGGCCAGCCTGAGCTTAGGAACCCTGTCTGGAGAGAGAGAGATTAGGGGTGGGTGGGGAGTTCTGTACCAGAATTCCATTTCTTTTTTTTTTTTTTGGAGCTGAGGATCGAACTCAGGGCCTTACACTTGCTAGGCAAGTGCTCTACCACTGAGCTAAATCCCCAACCCTGTATTCCATTCTTTTTATGCAGTGATTGGGCTGTGGTCATGGGGAAGCCTCTGAGCTGTGAGGACTCTCGTCCATGGTGTACAATGCCTTCTTTCTACCGCATGTCCATTGCTGACATAAACCCACCACATGCTTCTGTCTTTGTTTTCAGATGGGTGATCTACAATGACCACAGAGTTTGTGCCTCAGAAAGGCCCCCCAAAGACCTGGGATATATGTACTTTTACCGTAGGATACCAAGCTAAGCCTCACAAGAGTTGGCGAGAAGAAGCCATACATCTTTTTAATTTGCCAAAAAAGAAAAAAAAAAAAAAAGAAAAAAAGAAAAGTAAAGGAAAAACGTTGGGACAGCTGGACACAGAGGACTACGTGGCTAGTTACCGCCTCTTCCAAGAGCCTGGTCACTCCACTCGACGCCTCCTGGAGAAGAACGGGAAGATATTTCTATTGGTGGCAATACTCTGCTGTAGGGAATTTTGTAACTGTTCAGGGAGCGGGTGATGTAGGCAAAGACATGGCCACCAGCACATCAGATACAGAGTGTCCTTCTCTCTCTTTTCCACTTTGGGGGTCAGTGGTGAGGCCTCTCTTACAGTGGAAAAAATGCCCCAAAATGGGAAATCAAAACCCGGGCTGGTTTTTATTTGTGGCATAATGTTTTCATTTCCCACAATAATTCTGACCTAGCTATGTGTACTAGGACATCTACAATGGAAGCTATTTTTAATTTAAATCATATCAGACTTAATAATCCACTGTATGAATGTGTGTGAGAGTGTATGTGTGGCCTTTGTAGTCTGCTGGGAATCTGATGGGTTGGTGTTCAAAGGCTCAATAGTTGCTGTTAAGCATATTTGGAAAAAGGCAGGCAAACATTTTAACAAACTATAACTCAGGAACAATTGTTAAAAATTAGTTCCCCACTTGGATTTTAAGGAGTACAAAGGCTGTGTTGTGGCCTCTAAGTGCTTTCTGGCATTCATGTGGGTTTGTGCCAGTGACATCAATGCCAGGTGCCCGAGTCTTGTTCTATTGTGCTTTGCCAAAGGCAGATGGCTTCTCTTCCTCAGCAGTGTATTCCCTCAAAGCTTTGTGTTTATCTGTAGCTAGGTAAGTGGTCTCTTAAGCCTTGTGCTTCCTCCATGGAATCATGTTAAATACCCTTGGTTTGTCTGATTTTCTGAAGCTTCTCATGTTTTCACTTCTCTGCTTCTCTGTGCCCAGCCTCACCTCTGCCCTTGCTGCCTATTGGCTGTGACCCAAAGTGTGACCTTGGGCACTTTAGAATGTGAGCTGCAGAGGCGCTTCTGTAACATTTGGACAGCTGTCCTTTCCAGCTGTTCACCTCAGTGTCTTAGCTGCAGCCTAAGATCAGAGCAGGTTCTGGGTGTGCTTTGGAGAGGAATGAGCTCGCGATCATGTACTTACTGCTTTTCACCAAATTCTTGTCTCTGAAGTTTCTAGTTCAGACTAGTTGATCGAGTGAAAAAGGATTTAGTGCCATCTGCTTTACTTGTTTGATTGAAAAGATCTTTCTAGAAACTGCAGGAAAATAAAGAAGTAAAACTAATGGGACTGAGTAAAGCAGAGACAGGACTCGGATGAGTGAGTTTGAACAGCCAGGGTTCTGTTAAGCCAGGGTCCCTGTCTGAAGGAAGGTCATGTGTACTGCAAGCCCAGGCTGTGGAACTGGGGCCAGAGGCTTGGAAACCTGGGTGCTGCCTCAACTGGCTGCGGGCCTTGGCCAGTCCTTCCTTTTACCTGTGCCTCACTCCTCCTCTGCATGGTGGTGAGGTGACACATCTCCTGTTTGTAGCAGGCTGTTTTGAACAGCGAGGAACCTTCACAGAGCGCAGAAGGTGGAACATGGTAGCTGCCGGGAGAGTACGATCCCTGCCTCCTTGACTAGCTGATGCTTTTTCCACCTGGGAACAAATAACATGGCAGGAGGGAGTGCATGATGCAGTCATTCTCTACCACACTGTCCCACTGATCCCTTCTAGGCTTGGCTCTGAGATCCCAAGTCTCTGCTATGTGCGTCCCTGACCAGCCTGCCCCTCACCCCACCCCCCGTGGGAATTCCCACATGAAGCAGCCTTACAAAACCCACTCCCTATAGGGCCACATGTCATGGAATAATGACTCTGAACACACCTCACTGGTGGCTGGTTTGCATTGTTACAAGGCAAAGGCCTTTTGTGGGGGTATGGGGCTCTTTGGAGGTTTGAATTCAAATGTGGTCAAAGATAGCATGTATATTTTGAACAAAATAAAAATTTTATAAAAACTTTGCAATATCAATGGTGTAAAAATCTACATTAAAGATTTCAGGCTATAAACCTCTTAATTTCATTAGGTAGACTAAGCAAATTAGCCCTTCTGATGCCAAGACATACTTTAAGAAAGTGTATTATGCCCCCCCCCCCAACACAAGGGCTATTTCCTGGCAAGGTTTTGTATATGTGCTATTCGTTTATAGTAGGAGCTGGGCACACTGGAATGAGCAGTGGCTTTCTTGTTAGAAATGTGCTTGCCTGGTCTCCTGGTGTATGCACATCAGGCTTCTCTGGAGCAGCAGTGGGATAGACCACTTACACGTGTGTGTAGACAGGACACGTGTTTGGCTGTACCTGGAACAGTGTGTGGGTTTTGTCTGTCTGCTGACCCACCTGCCAGGAGTCTTTGGTGTGAGATGTGGTGGTGTGTTTGTGTGGCACACTCTCCACGTGTAGCCATCTGTGTGAAGGACAGAGCTTTCTTACTGTAAATAGCTTTTGATATTCACTCTGTAGACTCCCAATGTGTCTTTGGAAAATGCATCAAAGTTTCTGTTTTGTCATTTGGTCTAAATAACCAAATAACGAGTCAGAAATCCAATTTGGTACAGATGAGATTTTCTTTTTCTTCTAAATGAAAAGAATCTTGGAAGAATCATATTTTAATGACATTTTATATCAGTGTTGGAACTGCCTAGCCGTTTCCCCAAATCTACAAGAGAATGTGCCTGCTATCTCTCCTGAATGGCTCTAGGCTCCCGTTCTCTGAGCTGCAGACTTAGACATGAGCTTGTGTCCTGGCTTTGCCTCTCAGTGTGATCTGCCTGAGTTATTATTCCTCTTTAGGCCTTTGTCTATGGACCAGGAGGTTAGGCCAGATAATCTGGGAAGTCCCTTTCTGTCCTACAACCACATTTTGTTTTTATTTTTCGGTGATTACAACCAGAATCAGGCCTGAGCTGTGGCCATCAGAAGTTGGGGTGTCTGACTCTGTCATTGTTAGGCTACACCCTATTTCTGTTCCTGGTCTGTTTTCTTTGGTAATCCCGTTTCCCCCACTGTGGAGCTCAGAACTCTTCAGTCTGTGAGGTCTTTGTGACTGTCCTTCTCCAAAGCAAAAGCAAGCAGTATTTCATCTGTGGCACCCTCTTGGAAAAGTCTCAGAGCGACCTTCAGCTCAGTCTAACAATGAACAATACTTTAAAACCCCGATTCCCCTGAGGATAGCCCCGATCCCCAGATAAGTGCGGAGAAAGCTGTCTGTCCTAGAAAGTCTGTCTCCCTCATCACTCATCACAGGTCTCTAGAGCTTGTGAGGAGCTGCCAGGAGACCTGGGCAGAGCACACAATGGGGTTAGATACATATGCTTCTGCCTGTGAGGTAAAAACTCCAGATGACAGACAAGGCCCGTGTTGTTAAGTTGGTGGATAGGACCTCCTTCCTGATGCCACCAGGGTTTCCTCTTGTCCGACTTTGTTTCACTGGTATAATAAAGACCACAACCGAAGCACCTTGGGGAGGAAAGGGTTCATATCATCTTATAACTTACAGTCTACCATGAAGAAAGGGCAGGGCAGGAACTCAAGGCAAGAACCTAAAGGCAAGTGCTGAGACAGAGGCCATTGGAGGAATGCTGCTCACTAGCTTGCTCCCCATGGCTTGCTCAGCCTGCTTTCTTTCTTTCTTTTTGTTTTTTTGAGACAGAGTTTCTCTGTGTAGCTTTGCGCCTTTCCTGGAACCCACTTTGTAGACCAGGCTGGCCTCGAACTCACAGAAATCCGCCTGGCTCTGCCTCCCGAGTGCTGGGATTAAAGGCGTGTGCCACCACTGCCCTGCCAGCCTGCTTTCTTATACAACCCAAGACAACCTGCCTAAGGGTGGCCCCACTCACAATGGGCTGGGCCCTCCCACAATCATTAATCAGGGAGATGCCCCATATGCTTGCCCACAGGTTAATCTTAATGGAAACATTTTCTCAGTCCAGGTTCTCTCTTCCCAGATGACCTTAGCTTGGGTCAAATTAACAAAAACAAATAAAACTCAATCAGCACACCCAATCAATAAATCATCCTTAGGGTTTATGGAAGACTCTGTAGCCCTCCAGTGTGGTGGGATTTGGCCAGTCCATCCTAACATTGTCCTGCACACTTAAAATGTACACAAAAACTTGAAGGCTTCAACAAACAGTATGACTCTCTTATCATGTGGTTTGCAAATGATGTGTGATACATTGATTTAATGTAATGGTAACTTAATATTTAAATTAATTTCACTAGATTGCCATCTGTTCTTACTGTGGCTACTGAAACATTTGGTTCTGTGGCTAATATCCTTCCATTAGTGTGCCACAGTGTGAGGCAGGCAGGAAATGCCATGTGTAAGAAGAGAATTCTAGAGAGGCTCCAAATCGAAGCAACACATCGGGAACACCTGAGGTACTGAACAAGCCCCAGAAATTACAAGATTTTTCTGCTTAGAAAAATACATCTCCCCAGTTTAGAGACAAAAGTAGTGCATCCCCAATGGCTGTCCTTCATCCTTGCTTTGGTGCTGCCCTGTGGACCAGCACCTGCTTTCCCAGCATCCTCAGGGTGCTGTGGGTGTTAGCTATGGCAGGGGTTTGAGCACACTGCTTTTGCCTCAGGCTGCATTCTCTTGTGGTTCCCCTCCCTGGGTGTTGTCTAGTCTGTTCACAGCTGGGCATGTGGAAAGGCTTCATGGATCTCAGTACTCCTCAGCTTGGAGGTGGAGCCTGACTTGTGTCCACCTGCCCAACAGTGTTATTGTTGGTTGCTGGAAGACCTGGTATTTATTTATTTTGCACTAGTCACGGTTGGTGTGGAAATTACTTCAAGTGTTTGGGAGAGCACTTGCCTGTGATGGAAAGAGATGGATAATTTATTGCTTTGATAGTTTTAAATTAAAAGCTATTCTCACAAACTCAGGTTCCTTTATGACTCTTGTTTGTTTATTTTTTGTTTGAAAAATGCCAAATAAATTGATGACGTCTGTGGTGAATGGGGAACTCAAGACCATGCCTGATTTCCTTTGATCATGGCTTGTTGATGTGACCAGGCAGCCTTGGTTCCTGTCCCCAGCAGATGTCAGCACCTTGAAGGAGGGTTGGGATGGTGGGGGTCCGGGAGGCTGACATCTGGACTTTTCCTGTTGGTTATCCAGTCACACAGAAACCTCTGTGGCTCTGGCTGTCCAGTGGTAGTAGCAGAGTGAATGTGTTACATGGGGGATTTAGCCTATCTGACAGTACATTTCTATTGTATATAAGTTCCTTGTTGCTACTATAGCATATTGCCACAAACTTGCTTTAAAATAACACATCCACTCCCTCATCCTATGAGGCTAAAATGCTGGGGCAGGAAGAATTCACTCCTATATTTTCAAAATTCATTCTCTCTCTCTCTCTTTCTCAAGCTGGCAGGATCCTGACAGCTTTGATATCAGGCATGCTCACATCTCCATTGAGTAGATCCCTTGCCTCCTCCTATAAGAATTCCAGGGTGCATTGACTCACTCTGGTGATTTAGACCACTTCCACCTCAAAGTCCTTAACCTCAGTATATTCCTGTGACCTCTACAGCAGGGAGCTGGAAACAGGAGGATCAGGAGTTCAGAGTCCTCATCAAAATAGGCAGTTAGAGTCCAGCCTGGATTACAAGAGACCCTGTGCAAACAAACAGAAGCCTTTAATTTGATCACATCTACAAATTCCTTTGGCTATATCAGACAACGCAATCATAACGCACAGGTATTAGAGTATAGACATTAGTAATGTCTTTGGGGTTGGGACATTGTTTTGCTTAGTACACAGGGTATGGTACTGTTTGAAAATATATCTCTCTGTGGCTCAAAGGTTTTAAAAGAATGAACCTATGTATTTTGAAAGTCTTAGTCATTGCCTGATGTCAGTGGTAGGCCATGGTTTTGGTGAGAGGATAAGAGGGAGTGGTTGGCACAGTGAGATATTATTTATGGTTCAGAGAAAAATGCTTGTAAGCTTGCTGCTACTGCCTAACAGCAGAGTCCTCCCTTCTCATCATTCCACTATATGTTATTGATTCTTTAGCTCAATTTTTCCAAGGCAGTCAGTGACAGAATTCAGTCACCATAGGAAAATATAACAGGAAAAGGTGAAATTTGTCTTTGCAGGTGGCCAGTCCTTTTAAAGGTAGGGAAGTAGGGAAGTAGCATGTCAGGGATGGGGCATTCAGGCGCAACATCATATCTCTTTCGCTTGACTTACAGAAGTGTGACTTGATCTCTCCTTGTGTGATTCCTCAGATGAGGTATGTAAAACATAGGATAGTTTGGTGGACGCAGGACTCATTAGCCCAAATGGTTCTTGCAGCCTATAGGGAGTTTTGAGCCCTTGTTTAATCCAATGTATTTTTAAAATAAATGTTGCACCACAATTAATTATTGCTTTCCAAACAAACTTTCCTGGAGATTTTCATTCAGCCAACTGGCTTGTTAATCTGTGCATCCTACAATAAACAAACATCTACCATGTTCTATGTGTTATTTTGTTTACAGTGTGTCTGTAAATAAAGTAGACATGCTCCTTGCCCTTGTTGAATTAGTTTCCTAGCAACACCAGATGCTAAGTGTACAAAATAGTAATATTCTGTGATGTGTGAAAAGATACGGAGTGCCATGGGAGCATGGAGCAGGGAACGGGGGCTGATTCTGATAAACAGGGTGTCCAGGGATGAGGTGGCACTGTGATATGAGACCTAGACCAAGACTTGCAGGAGAAGGAGCCATTCAGGTGGGTGTTTGGGGGAACTGGTGTGGAGGCTTCCAGTGGTGGCAATGTCTGCGCTCTCATACAAGCAGCGAAAGCTCAGCAGGGCTGGAGAGAAGGGCATGATGGGACAGGAGGTCAAAGGAGGGGGGCAGCTGTCCTGGGGCAAGACTCCAGAGTATAGAACATCAAGGGTCTTCAGCAGAGCAGTGACCCATCTGGACTGAAGTTTAGGACTCTTGTTTAGGCTGGATGATACAAGAGCAAGGACAGAGGAGAGACGTGAGGAGAGGAATTGCAGATTTTAAACACAGGAAACTAAAGAATTTTTGCTCCAAGGAGAGAAGTGGGTGGTGGCTGATAGGTGGCGTGTTAGTTTTCAAATGTGAGAAAGGAGATGGGCAAACAGCAAACTGGCTTTTGAGGCTGATGGAGAAGTGGTGGATGGAAGAGTTGCAGGTTCCATGTGCTGGAGCAGGTGAGCTGGATGGAGTCTTATGCCAGAGTGGGGGCTGGTGTTGGGGATGAGGAAGGGAGGTGGGGCCAGCACTGGCAGGTGGCTCCCTCTCTCCCTAGCTTTACCTTGCTCTGAGATAGAAGCAAACCCCAAGCCCATAGCCCAGAGTGAGAGAGTGGCTGGGGAAGCCTTGGCTATCTGAAGAGAGAGAAAGTGTGAAATGCTTATGTAGTTGAACTAACTTTAAATCGCCATTTTTTCCTATTTGAATGAATTAGTTTAATTGATACTCATTCTGAACATTTTATGAGGACAGAGTCATCAGTTTCAGACCTTTGCCATTAGACATTTTCTTTTGTAGCTATCATTTTATGGGGTCAGACTTTGTAAATATATATTAAGCCAAGAAGATTTCTACTTTTTTTTTTTTTTGAGAGCTTGTTTGGATCCAGCAGGGAAATGCAGGGACTTGTATACTCTTGGCCAAAAGTGACATTTCTCTGTTTGGGGGAGGTTGTGTGTACAGCTTTTGGAGGGACGCATATGATGTAGTGAGGGAGGAAGGAGACACCACTGCCTGGCCAGATCAGGGATCAGCCCTGTCAATCAATGAGGCGACGGTTGTTGTAGTCATACTGCCTTCACTTTTTTTTTTTTTTTTTTGACACAGGTCTAGCTATGAGGCCCAGACTGGCCTCAAACCCACAGTTGTCCTGCCCCAGCCTCCCAAGTGTTGAGATGAAGGGCGTGCATCACACTATCTGGATGATTTTGAATTTCAATTTTAAATCCAAAGTAGATTTTAGTTATTACCTTGACTGTTTCTCTGAAGCCTCCTTTTTCCCGGGTCAGGTTGGGTGGGTCTGAAGGTCAGCTTTGCATTTTAGTTAGCTTTGAATCCAGGGGACCTTTTTCTACTCAGCCCAGTTTGCTCCTCTTTCATTTGCAACAATCAGCTATGGGGTGGGTAAAATTAACAGTGAGGGACATAGTGTACCGTGGGGTAAATGGCAGAGGAAAAGCACCTTATGGGATCTGGCCCGACCAGGTCAGCAGGTTGGACTGAGGGAGGCTGTCTACACCCATCTAAGCTCAAGTGAGTACATTCAAATTTCCAGCCTACTGTGAGTTAATAGTTTAGTTCTACAAAGAACAACACTAGAATTAGCCATCATTTCCCCAAATCAAGATGCGTGGATATGTGATTATCAGGGGCTAAAGTATTCAATAGTGAGGAGCTTGTCTAGCATGTGCAAAGCTCCTGGTCGAATCCTCAGCATTGAAAACAAAACCAAAACCAAACCCAAACCCAAACTACTCTAAAGCAAAACTAGCCAGGAAGCAGTATTTTTTGTGGAATGTAAAGTTAGTAAAAAATAATAATATAATAAATAATAATAAGATAAAAATACAAACTTTAAGTGCTTTCTGCATAGTTTAGGGAGGCTGAGGTGATGTCTCAGTCACGAAAGTGCTCTCCACACAAGCATGAGGACCTAAGTTCAGATTCCCAGTACCTCCATAAAAAGCTGGGTGTGACTTTACTTACCTGTAATCCTAGTGCTGGGAGGCAGTGTCAAGAGGAACCCTGGAGCTCTTTGGCCAGCTAGTTTCCTGAACTGGGGAGCCCCAGGCTCAGTGAGAGACCCTGACTCAAAAGAATAAGGTGGACAGGGCTGCAGGGATGGCTCAGGTTAAGAGCCTCTGGAAAACTGGGGGTTCAGTTCCCAGAACCTGTGCCAGGAAACCTCAGAGCGACCTGTCACCCCCTCACACACACACACCCCCACACACGTGTCAAACACACATAAACTTTAAAATCGTGGAGACAGACACCCAAGGTTGACCTATGACCTCTACATGCACATGCACTGCCCCCTCCACCTGTACACACAGGAACATGTACACACATAAACAAAATCATAAAGAATGCCTTAAACCCTTGGCTGGTGTTACATACTCATGGAGAAAAGCAGCTATTTCTGGAATAATACTTGATGTTTAGAAAGTGGAGGTAGGAGACTCTTTAAAAAGCTTCCAGTTAATGTGAGCTGGTTATAAAGCTCCGATTCCCCACATTAGTGTGCTATATCATCCAACAGTGAAGCAGGAAGTAAAATATACAACTTGACTTTTTGGAGGAAAGGATGGAAGACATCAAGGCCAAGTGCCACCAGAGGTCAAGGAGGAGTGAGGAGGAGGCCTGAGCTTCAGTCCTGGCCCCCTGCAGCCTCCTTTACTGTCCACCTCACCAGGCCAGGATGACTTTAGGAAACAGACTTTGGGGCGGGTGGGGAGCTCTACCCTTTGCCTGAGGTCTCCCTGGTCCCTCACCCCAATGGGCATCTCCTAAAGCCTCCCTGCTTCCAGCCCCAGCTGCCATGGTCTCCTTTCATGAGCTAACACTAAGGGCATTCGCACCTTGGTGACTAGTTGTTGGTTCTTCTAGGAATGTTGTCTCCCACTCCATTTTGCTTGTTGTTGGTTTGAATTGCAGCCCACGTGTCCCCTATTTTCTGATCACTTGGAAACAAGGACCTAAGTCCTCTCATAAAGCCACACTGTCCCATTCTCCCACTTGGTGTACGTGCCTTCCTACTGTTATTGTCTAGGTGTGTCTTACACTCAAATGGAGCCTGCGTGCAGTCAGTGGTCAAATTATTTAGTGTCTGACTGATCCCTCTAAGAAAGACCCCGAAGTAACACATATTTTAATGCTTTTATTTTAAAAAGATCACAAATTTCAGTCTTAGGTTAATATTTTAGTCTTAAAAAATTAACAAAGGAAACAGTTTTCAGGGTTTGTTGTTCATCTACAAATGCATTCCTGCTTTCCAGATAACTCATGCAAAGTTGTATGTAGTGATACTCAATGAAAGGACTTCTCTTAAAGCGGTAGTAACTGGTTTCTACTTGGCTGTAAGTGGTTCTGACTCCAAATCCCATCTTGAGAGAGTCCCAAAAAGACCATGAAGCCACAGACAAAGTTTATTTGGAAACATAGTTTAAAACTACATAAATGTAAATACAGGTTAGTAATGTGAAAAAGGAAAACGTGCCTTCAATAAAGTATAAACACACTACCTCAAGCTTGGTATTTTGCAAATTATAAGTCATCTGAGTGAATTAACACATCTGTAGGATAAGTGGTTATTTTTATTTCAAAAGGCAATGCAGAGAAAGACGATGACAAAGGCTTACTACATGGCAGAGTAGGCTGTGTGTTATTCACTAGGCCACAGAAATAGTATCTCATAGTATGCCAATAATATTCAAATCCCCATTGCCATTAATTGACTATAGATCACTTAATTTGGGGTTGGTATTATTTTAGAAATTCAGTGTAAACATTTAAGGTTAAGTTTTTCTCTGTTACCTATGTCAGCTTGAAATCTCATGAAATCCCAGATTTTAAAGCTATTGAGCACAATAAGGAAGCCTCGTGGCAGTTTCCTTAAAACAACTTTAGGTAGGACTAGATACGCAGGATTCATAGATATACAAAATAGATAGAAATGTTTCTAAATAGTAAATGCTTCTTACAGGTTGTAAAAAGTTTACTGAGTTAATCAGCTATTTTCAACTGATGTAAACAAATTTGGGTGATGAAAGTTGAAGAGGGCTTGGGTCAGAGGCTGTGTGGGAAAAGAAAGACTCATAATTGGGCTTGTGATGGCCTTTAACTGATGGTAACATGAACTCACTGATCACACGGCACAATCCTTTTGGAATCCCTTTGAGAGAATGGCCCGTGTCTCAGCCAAGATGGCAGATATCCAGTTTATTTACTGGGTGCACGTCATTTCCCTCTCCCATCAATTCAAAGAAAAACTGAAGCCACAATTTAGCCACCAGTGGCTTCCTTGTTGTTCTTCACCTTCTTTTTCTGGGACTGTCCCTGTGTCTTGCTGAGGGATACTCAGCTACCTTTTCTATAGCTCAGGAGGTCCTGAGGCTGGGGCGCTGGTCTCCAGAGCACTTTATTTGGTATTTCTGTAGCAATTTCAGCAGCTATGTGCAGTGTGAGAAACTATCAAGCCTCACACTTTGATTTCCTCTTAAGTCTCTACTCTCCACACCATGGTCTTTTTCTGTGTGGGGGAAGAGTAGTTTAGTTTAGACTCTGGGCTTGTGTGTGGGAGGGCATGGGATATTATGAAAGGGTAAAAAAGTTGTTTTTCACATATGACCTGAATAAAGGTCTTTTAAATTTTTTTTTGAGACAGTGTCTTACATAGCACAGGATGGTCTTGAACTCTGTATGGCCAAGGATGACCTTGAATTTCTGACCTTCCTTGCTGGGATTACAGATGTGTGCCATCATGCCCAGTTGAATTGCTTTGCAGGATCAAACCCAGAGCTGTGTGCATGGGAGGCAAGCACTGTACCAATGTGGCTATGTCCCCAGCCCCAGCCCCTGAACTGAGCTATAATCTCTCCTTTCTTGGCCTTTCTTCTTCCTTTTAGAAGAAGACAGAGAGAAGACATTGGCCATAAAACCCATCTGCTACCCTAAACTGGAGTGTTTTTGGTCAGGTTGATCAAATCTAGTTTCTGAAGGGAGAGAGACCTTGACTTTGCAAATAGAACAGTGACCTACATACACTCTACTCTGTGACATTTTATCCCAACGGGGAACTGAGGCCCCACGTTCACTTCGCCTCAGGGCAATCTCCATGTATATGACATCACTCTAACCTCCTCACATAATTTAGAATTCCAGTGTTTTCTATTGTTTTCCTAAACTTTTTGAAAAGAAAACTTGAACTACGTTATTAAGAATTTAGAGTTCAAAGCTTCTTGTGCAAAGACAATTGTATGGCCTTGTCACAGTTTTAGCTCTATCAAGCTTTATGTGGGTTTTAAAGGACCCATATCTGTACCTGGATCCCTCAGAAAATTGGCCTCGGACTGGCAGTCACAGTGTATGAACCAACCTGTGACCATCGGTCAATACCAATGTGATAGCAGGCCAACAGTCGCAGGATGAGATGGGAAAGCAAATAGAAAATACTGGAACGTTAGGGAGTGCTTGTTTGTTGAGAAGAGTGGAAACACAAGTTAGCCTATGACACCAGTCATGCATGGGGTAAGTGGGCCAGTTTACATTCAGTGAAAGTATCTTGCATGCTTTGGTTAATAGTCATAGGCAGATTTTAAGTACTGATGCATGCAATAGTTTTGTACCTGAGGTTATATGCTTTTGCTTTTAAAAAAATTGCCTTTTTACAAACTTTATGCCAGAGTTGGTCTATGAACACTCTTTAAAAATATATGTATCTACTTCTTAGTTCAAAACAGCATAATTCAGCCAGTCCTATAAATAGTGAAATGAGAAGGGCATTGTGCAGGAACATTTGCATAGGGAACCAGTTTGAAGCTATGTTACAAGGTTGAAGTCATGGGTGTTGCCTGTGTCTTCATTTTCAAAATAAGAGGTCTCAGAAAGATGGCACATGAATTAAATCTTCCAAATACCTGCTTTCTAGACTGCTTCTAGGTAGGATAGGAAAAAATCACTATCACCATCACAACAGTAAGGTAAATGCAATTCAACCTTGTGGAAGCAGTTCAGACACAAATGAGGACACACAGTGACCATCCTCTTTCCTCTGGTCCCCCCAGCAGTGCAAGGTAAACTTTATGGTGAGAGGTTTGGAACCGTGAGATGAGCTACAATTGTAGTCAAGCCTTGCCCATGTGGCGGGAATGCACTAGAGCCTTTATCTAAAAAAGAATTTGGATATTGGTCTAAAAGTCAGCATGACCTACCTCTCAATATAAATAAAATTGGCATATACATCTGAGAGTGAGTGTACTCTGGACGTTCCCACCCTGTTCTGGCAGGCATCAGACTGGCTGAGGAAGTGCACTTCATTGTGAGTTATTAAAGTTTCTGGTGGGTTGGAGCGAGGGATGTCAGGACAAAGTGCAGAGAATGAAGAATCACTGGGACTGACTTGGTTAGAAGGTCCTTTACTCTTCATCTAGAGCCCAGGATGACGTTAAACTCCTGATCTTCCTGCTTCCATTTCTCAAGTGCTGGGATTACAGCTGTACACCGCCATGGTCGGTTTATGTGGTTCTGGGGTGTGCTGGACTCACTGAGCTACATCCCAGACTCTCTTTATTCTGCCTCTTCTTTGCACACAGATGTTCTATCAAAACTTGTAACATTTTGAAACTCAGCAGTGATTAATGGTTTCCTCTGCATTTTCATCCAATTTACTGATTTGATTTTCATCAAAATCAGTCCCTGGGAGCTACTGAGTGGCCATTGTATGAATGAGTCCCATCCTTAGGCTCTTCCCCAGGGCTTCCGAAGAGTGCCCTAGTCTTTCAAACCGAAAGAGAAAAGGCAATTTCTTGCCATGAAGATGAAAAGCCCCCAACAGTTCTACATTTAAAAAGCATACAACAAAGAGAAGCAGATGCCACGAGAAAGACTAAATTCTCATTGCTTAATGCCTGCTGTGGCTCTCTATATACAAAGTTTTACTTTTTTCCTTTTTGGTTTTTACTTACTATCATTACGATAGCATTGAAAATTCCAACCCTTTCCCTCTTAGGCAATAATTTTGAACTTTCTGATAGATGGCAGCCTATGAAAATCTTAATTGTGATGGACAGAACTGAGGGAGTGGAGAAAGTTCCACCAAATGTCCTACAAAATCTACATAATGGTGAAGTGGAAAATTGCCAACTGTCCCCTAAGAGTTTGAAGTTACTTGGTATTCTGGTAAAATAAACGTGGGCCACACACAATATGTGACACCACTTAGCAGCAATCAAATGAAACTTCCCACGTTTGTACTAGTCAGGCTGAGAATAAGCTCCTGTGTGGAATGGCGACAGGGCTGAGGGTGTGGTGGGTCATTATCCTGGAAAGATCTGGGGCTGCTGCGGGCCTGGGAGAGCATTATGAACAGAATGTTCATGAAGGTTGCTTTGAACCCTTTGTTTACAGGCTTGAGTGATCCAAATCAGGTGGCCAGTAGGTGACACTTGGAGTGAGGAAGGAATGGTCACTACACTATCAGCAGCATTCAAGCAGGAAATGCTGTGGTCTACAGTCTGTCCTGAAGAGGTCTTCCCAGTCTGTTTCTAACTGTCTAGAGCAATGCTGTAACCCTTTAATGTGTGGTGTGCTGTGGTGGCCCCCAACCATAAAATTATTTACATTGCTACTTCATGACTGTAATTTTACTACTGTTATGAATCATAATGTAAATATTTTTGAAGACAGAAGTTTGCCAAAGGGGTTACGACCCACAAGTTGAGAACCACTGATCTAGAAAATCTGTTCTTCAAAATATATTTGAGCTTTGCTTTGCTGCTGAGACTAATAGAAAGCATGGACCAGGGACAGAGAGATGGCTCAGCCATTAAAGGGTAGTGTGAGTTGTTGCTGTGCCCAGGAGTGGATACCTTAATGTCTCTGTGTCCTGCTGCTGAGCTGGGGCTACTGTTCCATCACAGGGAACATTGACAATGAAGAGCAAAGCCTGACACCACTACAGTGGCCTCATCACCTTGTCCTTATAAGTCAGAAAGCTCGTGCGATAGATAAGCTCAAGGACTTGTAGTCACTTGTGAACTTCAGGTCCCTCTCATAATCCAGGGGACTCCACAGCAATGGAGGGGTTTGGTCAGCTTCTGGACACATTTTTAATCAGGAGTAGATAATTCCATAGTCAATTAATCTGTTTGGACCCCAAATATGTGTTTTGGTAACTACAACTGTTAGTAGAGGGAACTGTTAGTAAGCTAAGAACATGAAAAAGTTGGGACCTAACTACTTTCAGGAAGATTCTAAATCCAGCTCCCTAGACCACTCGGCCACGCTACCTCCCCCAGGAAGATTCTGAAGCAGGAAGGGCACAAGGCAAAGAACAGAGAATTTACTAGAATTAGAGCTGAGCAACATGATATTTTGGTTGGTGTTCTGCCAACAATTTTCTAATTCTTTATAAAAGCATTTTTTTTTTTTTTGAAATAACTACCAAGCTCCAAACACCTACAAAGTAATCTGAAGAAATATGTGGAAGGTCAACAATTAAGATGCCTCCGCCAATGGAGAAGACCTGGTTCTTGCTGACTGTTCATATTAGAGCCCAAGATGCCTCTTTCCGAGGAGAACTCTGCCACTCAGTGCAGCTCAGTCACAAACGTGACCTTCTTTCTGTCCCTCACCACTTGAGGAGGTGGACAGTGTGGGCTATTATGGAACTGAGGAAACATATTAACATTAGGAAAAACGTATTTATCACACTTAAGAAATACCATTTAAAATAGTAACAGTTTAAAAGGAGTATCATTGTGCAGGGCAGTTAGAAAGCCAGAGAACAGGATATGAAAACAAGTTAACACAAACTCATTAGAAATTGCAGAATCGCCAAACTTCCTTCTGCAGGGAGAATGCAGAGTCAGAATCTCACTTCCCACCAAGAGCCACAGAATCCCAGAAAGCACACAAAGAAAACTGGGTTTAACATATTTACATTCTATGGCAATGCGCCTTCAAAACCCTATGCTAAGGAAAACTCTTCTCATAATTTTTTATTTGGTCCACTGAGCTAACAAATCTGTCTCAAATCTTCCAGCCCCCCCCCCCCCCAAGTTAAGGACTGGAGCAGCAAACCCGAAGCCCAGCAAGGCATAAATACGCTAATAAAGTGCTTATGTACAATCCTAGACAGGATTTCATTGGGAACAGCAAAAACGTCTAGTGCAAAAACTGCTTTTGCCAGCAAAGCTCTCTCTCTGGAAACAAAGGCTTACAGTGAAAGTTAAAACGGGAGGGGGAAGCGATGCCTGCCTTTAGTCAGGTTGGTTGTGTGCATGCGCCAACGGCCCAAACTATGTTCAGTAGACAGACAGCCTGAGTTCACTGACCGCAGATAAACTGTCTTGCTATGTCCCATGAACAGCTCTTCATATGTGCCAGCAGCTGTGACGGGGGACAGACTAATTCAAAGACCACTTGTAACCTGGAAGAGTATACACAGTTACCTTCTCTTGGTTTGTCTTGAGAATCTTAGTTCTTCTCTTGAACCTGATCTTGCTTTGTGCTTTTGGATCTGAACAGAGGCCAGGTATTGTCTATAGTAATCAATTCCCTTGGGTTATATAACCATGGCCTTTTTGACTCTTTGCTTATCCTTTAAAAATTCTTTTTTTTTTTTTTGAAATTGATAATAAAATAGTTTTGTCCCTTTTTAGTATAATAACAGATGAGGGATTATTCTGTATTTCTTTCTTTTCCTTTAAGGATCCAAGTTGAAAGCTCTTAGGAGGACGTCCAAGTCACCAAGGTTGGCTGCCTGGAAGAGTTCTGGCTGGTCCATCAGCGACAATGCAATTCTGAGGGCAGCCCAGATGTTCCCCGAGATGGCAGGATGAGGGACTTGCTGCTGGTTCCGGCTCTTTCTTTGCAAACTGAGGGCAGTGAGAAAATTGCTGACCGCTTCTCTGAAAAGGGAGAAAGGCATATCTTAAGATGTGGTGAATTCCAGAGGCAGCACACCAAAATGACAGTCAGTTGCTTCTGTGTGATGCCCCAGGTCTCCTCTCCAGGGCGAGTGGGCTGCCCAGGAATACCTTTCAGGTTCTCCAGTGAACAGCTGTTCTTAAGTGAGTGTGCCAGACAGGGAACAGGAAAGCCAGTTTTACTTTTGGAGCATAGAGAAGGGAGCCCACTACTACCACTGCTAGTCGATGCATTCCCTGCTCCAGGAATGACCCAGAGACATTATCTGTGTGCACAAGTGATCTATGCCACCTGTCTTTAAGGGGAGAAAATGGCTCGTCTCAAAAGCAAGGTGGTCTAGATTTGCCTGGTAGTGACAGGAGTGAGGAATTACGTCTCATTATTAGACAACCTGGCCTTCAGTCCTAGCTCGTTAGCCTTAGGCAAGTTTCCTTGCAGAGGTTCAGTCCCTAAGTGAATAGGGACAGAGGAAGTCACTGTAGGATTTTGTTGTGAAGTGCCCTGGAGTCAATTCATGCAAAAGCGCTTGCAGTTAAGACCAACAGTTCCCCCTGTGCCCTCGGGGAGCCTGGGGCTTGTGAGGCAAATGATTTTCAGTATGACACTGAGACACCACATGACCCTTTTCACTTTCTCCTCCTCATCTGCTCACCTCACCTGCTCATGCCTGGGCACTGCATGTGAGGTAGCCCAGCAGACAGAACACAGAGGAGAAAGAAACTGGCTCTAGGAAGCAAGACATTAAAGGAGTTTTCCACTGCACACCACTCTTCTTTCTTGGTATAGCTTGGTTGTGGAAAGTGGCCATTTTCTTGTAAAGCATGTCATTTCTGTTGATATGTAATATTTTAGTACTTTTCAATGAATCTCATAAAATGTTCTAGTTTAATTTCTGATAGAACAAGTATTGATAGATAAAACTCACATGAGCTGAAGGCTTTGGCTTTTCAGTATTTGCAGGGGTCGGGGTGGGGATAGCTGAGCTCCAGGATGATCAATGACTTTGCAGCTTTTTGGGACCATAACTGTGCCAGGGCATTTTAAATAATAATGCAGCATTTAATTTCTTCTCCAACTTTATTGTATTTTAAACAATAAATCCACCATATTTCTTCCCTAATTAATTCTATCTGTACATCAGGTTTATAAGAACTCTATTCTTGGCTTGGCTTTGCCAGACGCTGGCTCTGGACCTCCCAAGGCTGTTTTTATCAGGTCCCCCTGGCTTTGTCCCTCTCCAAGTTTCTTTTTTCCTTCAATGGGAAAATTAAGGGTGGACTGTTAACAGTTCATATAGACTCACATGGGTGTTGGGCCCCCAAGTGACTGGTCTGAACCCAGGCATACTTCACCTGTAGGCACCCAGGTTGATGCAGCTGATCCCCAAGTTGTATCTGGACCGGATGAAGCCTGGCTGGATCTCCAGTGCTCTTGTGTAGGCCTCCACAGCTTCCTCACTGCGGTCACCATTTGCCAGGGTGGCCCCAAGCCGGTTCCACAATGAGTAATCCTTATGACAAAGACCAGAGCCATTTAATACACCGGAGCATCATGGGAGTGCTCCCCCACTTCCCTTTACAGGTGAAGCAAGGTGGCTGAAGGCTTATTCAGCACTCATAAACAGGGTCTGTAATGAGGTGAATTATTAAAAATTCTCCCTGGTTAACTTGGTGAAAAGGACTTTCATTCCTTAAAAAGCAGTGGTCATCTGATATCTTGTAATTAACATTTCCATTTTAGGCATTTTTGTATGGACAGCTGTGGTGGTGTATTATCTGTACTTGAAATCACCAGCGGCAGAGATAAAATGCAGAAGGAATGTACAGAGGATTGCCATGAAAGCTTGTTTGTTACAACACCAAGTTAATCCAGTTCTGCTGTGCTGGGATTCCTTACCTCTGGCCGAACAGTTAAGGCAGCATTAAATGCATCGATTGCTCTGTTGAACTCCCCGCTCAGGTGGAATAGAACTCCAAGGCCCGTCTGCAGGTCTGGGTCTATCATATCACCATTTTGGTGGGCAGCTTCCAGGTATAATTCCTTCACTCCTTCCAGGACAGAGCTATGAAGGAAGAATCGGATTCAGTGCCCAGGAAGTTAGATCACCTGGAGCCAGAGCTACACATGGTTGCTTAGTGTTTGATGTGGTTGCTGGGAACTGAACTCGGGTCCTTTGGAAGAGAAGCACAGTCTCTTTTCTGCTAAGCCATCCCTCTTGCCCCAGATTGAAAAGTTTTCCTTAAAACAGTTTAGGGGCTGAGGCAATAGCTCAGTGCCTAAGAATGCTTGTTGCTCTTGTGGAAGACTTGGGTTTGATTCCCAGCACCCACATGGTGGCTAACAATGGTCTGTGACTCCAGTTCCAGGGCATCAACATCCTCTTCTGGCATGTGTAGGTACCAGGCATGCACAGGGTACACAGATCTACATTCAGGCAAAATACCCATGTGCATAAAACTGAAAAAATAATGAATATATATCTTAGCTTAATGGGAGGACTACTACTTTGGGTTATAAAAACAACATGGTCGGTTGTCACAAATACACAACAAAACACAAATACAAGCCATGTTAAGTAAGGTCCTCATGGGAGAGTATCCAGTGTTCCATCCTTCAAGCTGAGCTGTCCAAGGATTCAATGAGATTCAATTCAGATTTCCTCCAAAGAGGGACCTAAGTTTATGCAACCCTAGTTCTCTGTGTACTGGCATTAATTCCAAAGCACTTGGATTTGAAATATGGTACTTGGCTAAATGTCTATGAATGGCCATAATGTAGGTCATTATATCTAAAAGATAGCTTCTGGGGTGTAGATATGTATCTCCCAAAATGCCAGCCTGTGGTGCTATAGGGAGGTGGTAGAACCTTTGTAAAGTGGGGGCCTGGTGGAAGGAAGCCAGGTCATGGGAACAGGGCTTGGAGGAGATTCGGGGAAACTTGGCATCCCCCCTTTCTTCCCAGCCACCATGAGGCAAGCTACTTCCTCGACCATCTGCCTTTGCTTTGATGTATCATCGCATCACAGCCCTTAAAACAACAGGCTAAGTGACCATTGTCTAACCCTTTAAAAATGTGAGCTTAAGGAACCCTTCCCTCTTTGTGGGTTGCCTATCTCAGGCATTTTGTCACAGTAGAAGGATTATACATGGAATGAGGACAACCTGTCAACTGGGGACTTAGACATCCGTCGAGTGAGGCCTGGAGAGCTCTTCTTATTCTTTACAAGGTATTTGTACTTTGGGTTCTGCTTAATCCAGTTCTTCAGAGCCTCACAGGCATCCTGCTGATGGCCGGTGTTGGTGTAACTCACAGCTAACGCCATCAGAGCTTTCAAGTTGTTGGGCTGCAACTCCAGGCACCTTGAGAGACGACAAAACAGATCAACAGTTGTGGATATATCTTTTATGTAGCCTTGAAGCCTTTATTAATTAAAACCACAAAAGTTAAATTATGTAAAGTTACTGGAAAGTATTTCTCCAAATGAGAACCAAGATCAAACAGTGTTTTTTAGAGGTTAAAGCATCCTCATGACAGTTGGATTTGTAACTTTATTATTTTTTAAAACACTTGTTTTATTTTATGTGCATGAATGTTTTGCTTGCATGTATATCTACGTACCATGTTTGAGCCTGGTGCCCATGGAGGTGAGAAGAGGGCACTGGATCCCTTGGAAACGGAATTACAGATGGTTGTGAACTATCATGTAGGTGCTAGGAACTGAACTAGAGTCCTCTGTAAGAGCAGACAGTGCTGTTAAACACAGCCAGTTTTTCCAGACCTGGTTTGATAACTTTAATATACTTTTTCTAAATTGTGGCTACTATATGTTCTAGAGAGAATATTAGTTAAATGTGGCTGTGTTATCTTAACTTCCCTAAATTGGACTTGGACAAAATTTTGATGCACAGAGATAGAAGGCTGTACAATGTTTAACAAAGGAGAGGAGGATCTCTGTTTCTAGACTACTAATACAGGCTTGTCCATGTCCCAGGCTGTTGCTGCCCCCTGAATTCCCTCTACTGGCCTCCAGCAGGACTTTTTCAACTTGGAAGTACAAAAGAGGGACTTGGCACTACACACGTTCTAGCACTGGGGGCTGCAGTGGGACCCCATGTGGGATGGTCTGACAAGCCCACAGATGATGGAGACTCTGGTGAGATCTACCTAGGCCTTGGAATAGCAAGTTCTCAGTGCCTCAGAAGCTCAGCAGCAAACCCTGAGTGTGCATCAGAATCCTCTGGGAGAGTCTAATGCTACTGGAGCTCTGTTCCTCAGTACTAACCAAGTAAATCATGATTTCTGAAAGTGTCCAAGATTCCGAGTCTAAGGCACCTTAAGAAATAATCCCATTGTGCATTTGCATGCAGAGTTAGGAACAATGGACTCAGAATGCGCACATCATGAGATGGGAGTTTAAATCCTACCTCCCCTGCACATGATTTATGAGGCCTTGGCCCTCCCTAATTCCCAGTGTCTTTTAGCTGCAGGAAACAGCTCTCAAGGAAAAAACAAAGTCCCAATCAACTCACACTATGAGACACCAACCAAATCTTGAGATGTAGGATTCTGGGGACATAAAGCCCTCAAACTCCTGGATCTTACATTCTAGGATTTGGAAATTCTAGAGTTTATACACACAAGTTGTACACATCCATTACTCACACATTGAGCATATGTGTGGATGTATATTCACTTCCTTCCTATAGCATCAATTAACAGTGTGTACAAGAAAGGCAGGAAGAGTGTAAGTATGTTTGGTGGAAACTTTTATTCAAGGGTTTAAATGAGGGCTCTTGTTAAGTGGGAGAATATACTCCTGCTCTGTACTTCCTTCCACCCTGAGCGATCTCCACCTGCAGTCAGTGATTTGAACACATTTTTTTTTTTTTCCTGAAGAAAACTTTTGGAAGTTGCAAAAGGCTAGAGCATTGAAAGGTCTGTTGATTCAATGAGTCTGACTGCTTTTGCCACAGACTTCCTTTGGTTCTAGAGAACATGAGTTGATTTGTAGACCAAGAAGCATTATGATTTGGAGAAAGTATCCCATTAGAGCCACATGTGAGTGGAACATGGCATCCCGGCACATGCCCTGGACAAATTCTTCATAGGCCACTTGGAAGAAGAGCCCAGAGGCAAAATTCAAGTTCCACCTCTCCCCTAGGCCCGCAGGTTTGCACTTAGCTTTATCTACCTCTGGAGGGCGACAATGGCTGCTTGTTCGTTTTCATTCTCCGCCTGGGTTATCCCAAGAAACTGCCATGCCTATGAAAACAAAACAAACAACCAAACAAAAAACCAACCAACAAAACAGAAACCCAAATCAAACCATCAAGACAAACAAACAAACAAACAAACAAACAAGCAAAAAACCAACCAGCCAAACAGAAACCCAAATCAAACCATCAAGACAAACAAACAAACAAACAAACAAGCAAACAAACACAAAACAGACTGTTAACATTGTAAAATGAAGCAGACTGCTTGTCGTTTTAGTTAGCTTAGCTATGATGCTTGTGGGGAGCAGGCTTAGAGACAGGGAAGCTCCCTGGGGAGAGGACCTGCCACTCCAGCTGGGCTCTGAACTGCCATCCCTTGGTTATTTATTGGTCTCTGCAGATGCACCACAAAAGTGTCTTCTTAACTACCTGCCCATTTCCCCAACTCTTCAACATTTTATGCCAGGACTCTGAAGTTTTGAGGACACAGTACATGTTCTATAAATGCTGGGTGTGTAAATCAAGGGTAATGTAGTATGACTTGAGACCCAGACAAAAACCATATTCCCCACTAGAAGCCATGGGCAAACCTCATGTTCCTCTTTTATTTTTATGTATTTATTTTTTAATGGATGCATGGTCTCCTTATGAAGCCCTGGCTGGCCTAGACCTCTCGATGTATGCCAGGCTGGCCTTGAACTCACAGAGCTCTGCCTGCCTCTGCTCTGCCCCACAGTACTGAGATCAAAGGTGTGCACCACCATGCCTGGCTCAGGTGGGCTATGTTTGTTTGTGTTTCCTGTCCTCAGTTTTTATCTTTGGAGGCTCTGGATCTCAAAGATTAGAAACGCAGTTAGAAAGCAGGTAATGCATAGCTTTCTAACAAGATCAGCCTAAGCCAGGGGAACTTCTTTGTAAACCTTGGTGAAGATGAATCCTGCAGCATCCTGTCCCATCCTGACCCTGTAGCACACTTAGACACTTTTCCAGTCTGACAGAGGGAAGGGGAATCCCACCTCAGCATCTCCAGGGTCCTGGAGAATTGCTGCTTCCATGAACAGGATGGTGACAGGCAGATCCCCTTCCTTCAGCCTTTTTAAGCCTTCTTCAAATGCTCCAGGCCAGTCCTTGAAGGGATTTTCAGTATGAAAGTAATATCCCTGTGACACAGGAGAGGTCACAACATAACCATTCCTTAATTGTCTCATTGGGAGATACAGATGCCCCTATTGAAAATGCATTTTTTTTTTTAAGCTGAGGATTGAACCCAGGGCCTTGTGCTTTCTAGGCAAGCGCTCTACCACTGAGCTAAATCTCCAACCCGAAAACGCATCTTTTAAAAATATAGATTTTTCACTTGCAAATGTTTATCCCAAAACTAGATGAGTCTAGTATTTTCTATGAATATTCAACTTAGAGAGAAAGTTCACCTACAGTTTTGAAACTTACAGCCTACATAGTTTGGATTGTGGTTATCCTATGTCACTAAAATGATTTATGTGGATGTGCTAAATTTATTTACTCAGACCTTATTGATGGACATTTTGGTTATTTTAAAAAATTAGAGGGATATGATGGCTCATGACTGGAATTCTGAACAATGCAGGTTGAGGCAGGTGGATCACCCTGAGTTTGAGGTCAGTCTGGGCTGTACCTATATAGTAATAAATGAAATAAACCACTGCCTCAAACTTACTTTTTATTTTTTAAAATAAAACTATAGCGCAAACTTCACGCTTCAGAATTGTTTTGCACTTTTTAAAAAGAATCTTATGCTAGACTTCAGGAAGAGACATTCTAGACAAAGGCCACGGACTGTGTTTTAGACCATATGCACATAGTTGGTCTGCTCCGGGTTTAAACTGTCTCCTGTAATATTAGAGAATATTATGTGTTACTGCTTCGCTGGTACAAACCATCAGAAAATCCTTGGACTTGACTGATATAAGCACACCTGGTGACAATGTTACTACGGTCTAAAGATGGGTCATTAGGGCCTTCATTTTCCACAGGTGTCAACAGCCAGGGCATCTGCTGGTGCACAGAGTGATGGGTCCAGTCAGGCCTCAGGTATGTGGATTATAGCCTGGGGTCTGGGGATCCTCAACATCCTCCCTTCCTGGGGTGTGGGGATCCACAGTGTCTTCCCTTCCTGGGGAGTGGGGACCCACAGTGTCCTCTCTTCCTAGGGTCTGGGGACCCATAATGTCCTTCTTTCCTTACCTAGGCTGGATATTTACTTTGTGGGAAAGGTAGTTACCTTAAAAAATTGTTTCGAGATGACCTAACCTTTTGAAGGACAGAAACCACTAGGAAGAGAGACATTTGGGTGGCAATGTAAATCCCCTGAAATCAGACTGGCCATCATATCCCCTCTACCTAGTGTACAGTACATAGGGCACAAGTATTTGCTGTATTGAGTAAAATGTTATGAACATTATCCAGGACTGAATACTATTGAGACTTATTCCATACACCTAAACCATGAGGTAAACTTTTACCAATAAACATGTGTACGTATATGTACACGTGTCTGTATGTATATGTTCGTGTGTCTGTGTGTTCATTTATATGTGTGTGTGTGTGACGTTTTTTCTGTTTAACAAACATCAATTTCTCTGTCTTTCAGGATACTTGTAGTAATTCTAGTATCTTCCTCTCAATAAGTGTTTTTTTTTTCCCCCTGAGACAGGGTTTCTCTGTGTAGCTTTGCACCTTTCCTGGAACTCACTTGGTAGCCCAGGCTAGCCTCGAACTCACAGAGATACGCCTGGCTCTGCCTTCAGAGTGCTGGGATTAAAGGCATGCGCCACCACCGCCTGGCTCAATAAGTGTTTTTAAAGGTGGAGATCTCAAAGCAGCTGGGACTCAATGGGCAACCTGGCTAGTGGTTCACTGCACTTTCCTATTTCCCAGGGCTCTTAGCAATGACGTATCATTGCATAACCTTTTGTGGTTGACTGGTTGTGTGAAGAGCATTCTTTGCACTGACAGTCTTTGCTGATAGTGTGATAGCACCACGAGATGTAGCCTCAAGTGTCCGAATCACCTCCTGGCTTCTACATGACCAGGACAGGTGCCTGGTGGTGAGGCATTGTGGGTTTCGGGGTTTTGAGTAGGTAACAAACTGTAGGAACAGTAATAAACATGGGCATTTCATTTCTAGGCCAGCTACCCTCACATGCCAGAGTTACCTGTTTTTCATTGATTGCAGTTTGTTCTAGGTCAGACTGACATCAAACTGTCTTTAATTCTTAGGTTGTTCACAAAGTACTTACTGACTGGTCCATAACATGCAATCTGATAAGTGTACAGACACTCACCAGCATGTGAGGGCAGACTGAATTACCTTCTCACTGGCAGAGACGACGGTGACTTGGTTCTGGGCTTCTTGGTTCTCAGATATCCAGTTCCTCCGGGCCATTTCTTCCCACTCCGCCTGCATCTTGTCCCAGAATTCCGTATCTGACTAAGAGAAAGAAGAGAGATGGATTGAAAATCACACCGGTTTGTTCCTAAAGATACATTTGCCTCAGAGATCACATGGGCGGGGGAGGGGAGGACAGGAGAAGGAGGAGGAGGAAGAGGAGGAGGAGGAGGAGAAGGAGGAGGAGGAAGAGGAGTAGGTGGTAGGTGATGCCCAGCAGCAGGCAGATCTTCTGCAGGGCACCCAGTTGTCAAAGTGGATCAGCCTTGACTTTTTTTTTTTTTTTTTTGGAAACATGGCCTCACATTTGCTATGTAACCGAGGATGACTTTGAAGTTTTGATCCTTCTGCCTCCAACTAGGATCACAGGGGTGCAGGACACTGGGTTTATGCAGTGCTGGGGATCAAACCCAGGGCTTTGTACATTCTAGACAAGCTCTCTACCAACTGAACCACATCCCCAGCCCCAGCTGTGATTTTCTCCAGCAGAGAAATAACCACTAACATCATTTATACCAGTAAATCAGCTAAACTTACACTCATACATCCATACCTGAGCTTATGATGGAGTTATCAACAAATGAATTCACAGCAAGTTGAAGATACTATAAGCAGACATTAATGAAGGTAACTACTGAACAGTGTGCCTTAATGGCAGCCCATTGCAGAGTACTGGGTGTTAAGTCTTGCAGTTGTGTGCTTGACTTGGGAGTGCTGCCTGGTGTGGTGAGGGAATCCTACTGCATATGGACAGTCCAGGTAAAGGCCAAAACTCAAAGTTCCATTTCTACTGAGTGGATGCCACTTACCTACACTGTGAAGTTAAAATATATTAAATTGAGCTATCCTTAGTTGAGTACCTCTGCACTTCAAGACAATTTTAAATGTGGTAGCATAATGCAGGAAAAGGAAATCCACAGATTACTGAACAAATACTCACTACAGTAGCAGACATATTTTAAGAAGGGAGACCCAGACCTGAGCTGCTCCTAGAATATAAAGAATTGGAGCAGCACTCTTGGACTGGCTGGGCAGGGACTTGAGTGGTCCTGGGCACAAACAAGGAGAATTGTCTTCATCCTATGCTAAGTACCATGCCAGCAGGAAAGTGAGCGGGGTGGGGTGGGGGGTGGGGAGTGGGGGATGGTCATGCTTGGCTATGTGTCTTTGTCATTTCTGGGGCAGGGTGACTGTATGTCAATATATATCGCTTCCTTTTTAACTTTCCTGTTCATGTCCTGTCAGGGAATCCTAATTGTTTACTCTCTTACTTCAGAAAGGCAGTGTGGGCTCCTAAGGCAGAACTTTCTGCTAGAGCTGCCCCTGGCTGGCTTCAATGTTAAGCCTGAAGAGAGCACTTTATTGGCCAGAGCAAGGAGAAAGAAGTGAATCTCTCAAAGGACTTAGAAGCCATTTACGTGAGGGTGGTACTTCTCAGGGGTAGAGAAAGATGGAGGGGTTGTGGGTTTGGGCTTGTCGGATGCTGGTGTACACCTTCTGGCAATTTCCTGGCACACTGATTTCACCTCAGAATCATGAGTAAGTGCACTGGCTGGAACCCTGATTCCTACTGGTATGGAAATAGAGCTGAACTCTGGGGATCACTTTGTGGCCCATGGCTGTTAGCTGTGGGAAGATCCTTGTCCCCAGCACTGTGTTAAGCATCCAGACTTTGTGTCCCAGCTGTGTCACTTTCCAGGTGCTTAGGAATCATTTTTTCTTTTTAGACAAGACGGAAGAGGCAGTTGGAGGTATTTCCTGGGTCCCTCAGTCTGAAGCTGAGACTCAGGTTCTTCACCTGTACATCTCAAACAGCTCTAGAACCTTGAGTCTGGTGACCTGCTGAACCACTGTCAACCTAGTTGAGGGTAACCTCCTTTTCACCCTGCTGGCCAGCCTGGACAGTACTAATTTGGCACAAGAACTTTTCCTCAAAGTTGCCTGAATGGACATTGCAGCCCTGTTTATTTTGGACCCAAACATTTAGGGAATAAGGGTCAGCAAATGTGATTACTCCAAGCTACTGAATAAGCAGGAGATCTTCATGTCTTCTCTGTCAATTCAGGAACATTCATTCCAACCACAGAAATGGGTTCTGCCTGGCAGAGGCCCTCCTTCATGGAAGCAGCAGGTGGGCTGACAGTATGTCTGAGGTGTTGGAAGCAGAGGGAACAACCATTGGGTATACAAGCTAAGGTGGGGGATGCTAAGAAAATTTTCTTTTTAATGTGTCTTCTAGTGAACACCCACAAGAATCTCAAACAGCAGCAGCCTTGGTAACACGAGGAAGTATACTAGCATGTCACCAAGGGACGGAGAGGCCAATGGAGTGGAAAACTTTGTATTTCCTGAATGTTCTGTGGTGAGTTTTGCTTTTATAACTATTCGGTACAGTAAAACAACAAACCCCAAAATACATTGCTTCCCCTTCTTTTAAGTCCCTTTATGCCTTATTGCTATCAAATACTGAGAAGTCTGGAGAAAATATGAGTGGACTATTTTCTTGAATAGCTTTTTTTGGGGGGGGGGATGGGGTTTGAGACAGGATTTCTCTATGTAGCTTTGCACCTTTTCCTGGAATTCACTCTGTAGCCCAGGCTGGCCTTGAACTCACAGAGATGCACCTGCCTCTGCCTCCCCAGTGCTGGGTTTAAAGGCGTGCGTCACCACTGCCCGCTCTTGAACATCTTCTTAAGGATGCAAGTTTGATCAGTCTGCAGTGGAAAGAAAGGGCCCACCGAGGGAATCTTACAGTGCTTTGCTAGCTCCCATCCCCCACTCCAGCATCTTAGAGACCAGTGTCTTCACATCCTGAGGAAGCCAGACACACACCCCTCTGGAGAGTCCTTGGTCTGGGAAGCATTGTATAATCTGAATGGAAGACAGAGAGCTTTCATATCACGTATGCCTGGGTCACCTTTCCTGTGTTCCACACCAGAGGAGTATGTGTGTTAATTCTACCTCCTAGGAAACAGAACTTCAGGTGAGGTGGGGCTGCTGGGCTCCCATTTAATGAGATTCAGCAGGATTTACCATTTCCACTTAAACTAAGTCACAGCAGACTAATTAAGCTGCACAGCACAGTTTTCACTTAATTACAGAATACTTTTAGTGCCATCAATTTCCACTCAGTCTCAGAACCCAGACTTTACTGCAGTAGCTACAATTAGTGCCAGCTCCCTACCCCATTTTTAATGAAGTTGAGGAAAACCTCCAACATATTTGAATTGTAAACATTTTAGACATGACCAGGGGATTTTATTTACTGATGATCCTTAGCTCTTCTGGGGTTTTAGTAGACTATTTTTCAGAATTGGTGTGTTAATCACTTACACCAAATAGTGGTTCAAAGGAGAATGGCCCCCATTGGCTCATACTAATGGTTCCCAGGTGGTGGAAGAATTAGGAGGTGTGGTCTTGTTGGAGGAGATGTGTCACTGGGAGTGGGGTGGGCTTTGAAGTTTCAAAAAGCCCATCTCATTCCTAGTTAGCTCTCTATGCCTCATGCTTGTGGATTAAGATGTGAGCTCTCAGCTACTGCTCCAGTGCCATGCATGCCTGCCTGCTGCCATGCTCCCTGCCATGATGGTCATGAACTCTAACCATCTGACACTGTAAACTGCAAATAAACTCTTCTATAAGTTGTCTTGGTCATGGTGTCTTATCACAACAACTGAAAAGCTATTAAGACACACTAGAAGTGAATTATTGTTTGGAATTTGTTTCCATTTTAATGGCAGCCTTCTAATGATACAAGCAGAACACATTCAAAAGCTAACTTGGGATATACATATATAGTGATCAGGAAAACAGCATTCCCATCACAGACCTGGGGTCAACTCCTTACTCCATGTGTGACTGTCTGCAAAGTGCTTCAGCTCTCTGGATGTCATCTTCCTTACTCTTGAAATGAAGATATAATAGAAATCTGGGTGAATTGCTCTGATTACTAAATGAGAATGATGTCAGTGAATGCTTGTGGATGTCATCCACAAATGGGAAATCTACATCACAGGCACACCCCCAAGGGTAGGCACTATCTCGGAAGAGAGGGCGGAAAGATTGTAAGAGATGGAAGCTGGAGAGGACTGCAGTGAAACAATGTCTTCCAGGCGTGACAGGGCTGTTTCACTTGTGAGCTCATGTCAACTGTGGTTGGCTCACAAGGTCAAGCCACTCAGCATTCCAGCATGACGGAGGCAGAGGCTCACCAGCCTAGCTCCTAACCCAGGAACGGTGATGGGGGTTCGAGAGTCAGTATTCTTTAAGGGTGTGGCCCCTAGTAGACAATGCTCCAATGTATTAGTATGCTGCCCCGTACTAATCAGTATATGAGCAGCATGAACTAGAACTAGTGGGCAGAAAAAGAAAAAAAAAAAGAGTACACAAAGTTGGGAGGGGCTGATGAGTTATAGGGAGAAAGGGGAGGTGGATATGATCCAAGAACATTGTATGCATACATGAAATTCTCAAAATAACTTAAATATTATATCAAAAAGTAAGTATTCTCATTGTATTTTTATATCATTGGGAAAAATGGAGTGCAATAAATTTCTTTTTACAGACTCAGAGTTCAAATATATATGCTATATGCTGCTTGGTGTTTTAATTTCCTGTAAATGCCTGTTCCTCTTCTAGATACTTCTTTCCATTTAAATCTTTGTTTTCCACCTAATTATTCAAAAACTAAGAGCAAGGTTAAGAAAATCACGGCAGAATAGGCTGTTAAGTAGCAATTAAAACCATGTTTATGAATAGTATCATAAACACCGAATGCTGTTGTCTAACATTCCCAGGGCTGCGGGGTGCAGGCTGCGGGGTGCAGGCTGCGGGGTGCAGGCTTCGGGTGCAGGCTGCAGGGGAGACAGCTCCAGATCAGCATGCCAGCAGCAGTGCATTCATGGATGAGATCAGGAGGAATTTACCCCATAACCTTTTCTTGTACTTTTCAGAATGTCCCAATTTTTTTTTATTGCTAGTAAACCTTTTATTTTAAAGAAAGCTCAATTATTTCAAGTCTGTTCTACAATAATGTCTTCTTCAACAACTTCACATTGTGTCAGTCTCCTCTATTTATTTGATGTGGTGTATGTGTGCAGGGATTGTGTATACATGTGTGTACATGTGGAGGGCAGAGGCTGATGTCCAGTGTCTGTCTCAGTTGATTTTACCTCTATGTTTTGGAACTTTTCTTACTTGCTTACTAAGGCTGGCTGGCCAGAGATGCCCATGGATCCTCCTGCCACTGCCTCCCCAGCACTGGGAATACAGGATTGTGCCGTGGCATGCAGCTTTCCCATTGTTCTGGGGACCCAAACTCAGGTTCTCTTGCTTGCCTGGGAGGCATTTTACCAACTGAGCCATTTCCCTAGTCCCTAGAGCAGTTTTATGCCTCTGAATTCCTTCTGCAAAGTGTGCCATGCATGTGTGTGCTCATGCTTACATCTATGTATGAACATATGTGGTGTGTATGTGTGTGTGTGCGTGTGCGTGTGCGTGTGTGTGTGTGTGTGTGTGTGTGTGTGTGTGTTCACAGTTTTTGGAACACAGCTTGAAAAATGCTTTAATTGGGACACATAATGTGGAGGTGGAAGTGAAAATAAATCTTTGAACATTTTTGAGAAGACAAATCATATGATAACACCGAGCTTTTCAATGGTAACTAGTTATTTAAAGTAGCCTTTATGAATACATATAATTATGTATGCAGAATGGACAAAGACCATAAAAAGTTACTGTCTAGTGTACTGGCATTTCTCAGCAGTTTCTGGCCTTTCTTCTCTCAGCATTTTTGATTTTCTTTATTGTTGTTTTTAATATAACATTTGAAATAACTCCAAGAGGAGAAGCACTCTGATAAAGGAACTATTCTGGTAACCAACAAATTGTAACTTTTGTGGTTGGCCAGGGCCTGCAAAGTTAATACACAGAGATATTGCTTTATTTCAGGAGTGGTGGCTGAGAGGAGCAGTTCTGAAGTTAGACCAGGTTATAGTCCTAGGTGTGAAACTGACCCTGAACAAATAAATGACCCTCTGTGTCCTTAGTACCATCAAGTGGGAGAAACAGTAATCAGTGGGGCATTTGTGAGCACCAGGTGAAATGACGGACTTGGACTGGAGCGTGAATCTGTGCTCAGAGGAGGTATTAGAGCTCTGAGCAAAGCTACCCTCCAACATCCAGGGAGAAGCCAGCCTCCTCTTACTCCTCTTCTTTTCACGAGAGAATGGCCACTAGAGGGACCACTTGTTCAGAAGGATTATAGCAAATGCAGGCTTTCTATATTTAACACTATTTTAGGCACCACCTTTTGTAGGATATTTTCACCTATCCTTTTTGGATTTTTAAGAACTAACCAAGTCATAGTATTAAAAACTGCATGACAATGGCGTAAAAGTAAACTGATAGGTCAGTGGAATAGAATAGAAGGCTCAGATGTAAGTCTAAGCAATTATAACTACATGAGTTTTGACAAAAATATCACATATTGGAGAAAAGACAATATATTTAACAAATGGTGTCGGGAGACCTAGATTTTTACTTGCAGAAAAATGAAGCTGGATTTACCTCTCACCCTGAACAAAATCAACTCCAATGCATCAAGAACTCATGTAAGACTTGATACTCTGGAACTGTCAGAGGATAGAGCAGAGAATGTGTTTCAACGTGTAAGCACAGAACATACTTTCTTTTTTAAAGATGTTTTTAATGTGCATGGGTGTTTTGTCTGCATGTATATCTGTGCACCATGTGTGCAGTGCTCACAGAAGCCAGAACAGGGAGTTGGATCCCTGGAACTGCAATTATGGATGGTTATGAGTCATCATGTGTGTGAACAGAGCTTGGGTCCTCTGCAAGAGCAACAACAGTTCTTAACTACTGAGCCATCTCTCCAGCTCCAAAGTACCTACTTTCTGAATAGGATTCCCATGGTGCAAGAAGTCAGACCAACAACTGACAACATGGGATCTCATAAAATGATAAGCTTCTATACAGCAAAGGAAGATGTCAATGGGTGAAGAGGCAACCCTTAGAAGGAGAGAATCCATACTATGTATCTATCAGACAGAGATTTGTGTCTAGAATACGCAAAATACTTTGAAAAATAAACATAAAGAAGACAAACAACCCAATTAAAAATGAAGTATGGAACTGAGCAAAAGGTTCCCAAAAGAAGAAAAAGGTAAATGGCCTGTCAGCTGTTGGAGAAATGCAGATTAAAATCACTTTAACATTCCATCACCCTCCAGTCAGAATGGCTGTCAGCAAGAAATCTGACAGCAAATGTTAGAGAGCATATGGGGGAAAGGTTAAGTCCTTACTCACTGTTGGTGGGGTGCAAATTATACAACTATAGAGAAAATCGGTAGGGGGCGGGGTCTTCAAAAACTTGAGAACAGAACTACCATATGACCCAGCTACATCCATCCTGGGCATCTGAGGACTTCATAAACTACCACAGAGATCCTTGCACATCCGTGTCACTGCAACCCAAGTCACAAAGCTAGGAGATGGAATCAATTGACATGTGGGTGGATAGGGGAAATGTGGGGCACACACACAATGGAATATCACTCAGCTGTAAAGAAAAATGAAATAGTTAAATTTGCAGGTAAATGGATGGAACTGGAAAAAAAATCAGATTGACTGAGGCCACGCAGGTTCAGAAAGAAAAGTATGCAATGCTCTTTCTCATAAATGGATTCTAATTTTAACTCCTTTGTTTTGCAGATTTAAACTGGAGTACATGTGGAAGCCAGGAACAGGCCACCGAAGGAGGGGAGAGCAAAATGGAGGTAAAACGAGAGTAGAGAGGGAGAATGCTGGGGGTGGGAAGCACTGAGGGGGTGGGGATAGGAAACGGGGTGTTGCAGAAGAGAGCACGAAAAAGCTACGCGAAAACCTGTGATCTTCCAACCCAAGGAACACTTTCAATTAGAGGGGACAGTAAAGCACAGGGGACATGAAAGGAGATGGGGTATACTTGGGTTAAAGGTTTAAGTGGGGATTGGGGGCTGGGGAGAAGGAAAGGCAGGGAGTAAGTCAGCCAAAGCTAAGGATATATGAAGGGCATGGAAATCCACTAGTTCACAAATATATATATATAATTTTTAAAGTTTTATTTGTTCATCATTATTTATATATATATATATATATATATATATATATATATATATATATATATATATATATATATATATATCCCACCCTGTGTAGGTAGACAATGATATTCCCAGAAGACATGAAAATCTCAGTGTTAGGCATAGGATACTTTCCTATGAGTTATTGATCAAGAAGGCCCTAGAAGCACCCCAAAAAAGCACAGACTATTGCTGTCGCTCTTGGCTGCTGACCATAACAAGATGGTAGGACTCTATTGCCGAAGACACCACTTCGGCAGGAAAGATACAAATCAGTCTTGAACTGACCAGGAAATTCTCTCCCTGCTGGCTAGCTTACACAGTGCTAGGAGGCGCTATTCATGCTGACGGAGGAAAAAAGACATTAGTGGTCTTACCCAGTGATGGACCATGCATGCTACAATACTAACACACTGGCAAGGTGTGCCCATTGGTGTAGTAGTGGCATGATGGTTATGGGAATCACCACTTGCTTTCTGATTGGATATGAGGCCTGCTCCAGGGGAGGGATTTCATTCCTGGTATTGCACACCTGGTCAAAAGTCCATGACTGGGAAACTTCCTGTTTTGCTAAATGATTATATTGTCAAATTATCTTCTAAATACTCATGTTTATAAATATTTAAACCTGTAGATTTGTGCTACTCTTAACTTTGATTGGAGAAACCTCTTTTTTTTTTTTTTTTCAGTAGGAGGCAGCTAATGCAGAGATTTGTAACTCATCACAGTGTGAGTACTTAGCTGGGGATGGGTCATCTATATAAACCTCTGCCACCCAAGATTCTGGGAACTTTGGAGAAGAATTATTTAAGAGCCACTGGACAGGGAGGAGACCATAAAGTGATACCTTCTAGACACGGTGTAGAAGTTGCAGGCAGCAACTCGCAGAGGGTGTGGTTACCTGCACAAGAGCTTCATAAGACTGAGACAGTCAAAATTACAGCATGGATTGGGTAAGGGTCCCAAAGGCCCCACCCCTAAAGGAGGAGCTATTTGCAATGGATGGCTGCTGAAGGACAGAGCTATTCTCTGACTATGTGGCTGCAGGTAGGTTGCTCATGCTGCAGTGGATGACTATATACCGTGTACATATGGGCAGCACCAGTTGGACTTGGGTTATTAATAAACACATGAAATTAGGATAGAGATGGGATGGGCCACTAGGGAGAGATGGAGAGAACCATTAGTGGTGGATGCAGATGACCAGTATACATTGAATAATGAAATTTTCAAAGAATAAAAAATATTATTTTTCAAAGAAAAGAATAAAAAGAAACCAAAACTCAAATAGAACAATGCCCAAATGGAAAAATCTGGCTCAGGAAATTTTGTCAGGAAGAGTTCACAAACAAACAAACAAACAAACAAACAAACAATACCAGTTGTGTGGTCAGATAACTGTTATCCTGACAGCCTTCCTTTTTATCCTTTTTCTGTGTGCTCATGTGTGCATGTACACATGCAGGCAAGAGGCCAGCCTTGGAACTGTCTTGTTTTGTGGGACAGGTCTCTCACTGGATGTGGGGCTCACCTATTAGGCTAAATTGGCCAGTGAACCTCAGAAATCTGTCCGTCTCCACCTCTACTGTGCTGGGATTGCAAGCATGTATCAGTGAGCCCAGCTTTCTGTGGTCCTCATACTGTGTGGCTTTTTTTCCTACAGGTGTACTGATTGAGCTGTCTCCTAGTCCTTTTCTTTTTCTTTTCCCCTTCAACTATTTGGTATCCCAGAGGTGAAAACCAAGCCTGGATTCAGTCTGTGATTACTGAAGCCTGGGGAGAAAGATAGCTCAAGCTGGTTTCCTGCAAACCAGGGTTGTGAGCTGTGCAGAGCACTCAGCCCCAGGTTTGGTGGTGGTAATACAGACATGTCCATGTAACCTTGAGCTGGTATCTGGCTGTGCTTGGAGAATATGGAGCCAGGTGTCTTAGCTCCCCCTTTATGGCCACAGAGGCTTCAGAGATTTTCCAGATGGAGCAAATCATCACACATTCTCCCAGTGTATTGATTTATTGGTCTGTGAGGATTAATTTGGACAGAATTAGAGAAACATTTTCTCTGCCAAGGATACTAGACATTGAATCTAGCTTCTTGGCTGCTTCATTCCCAGCCACACAGCAGATGATTGGACCAATAAAATGCCAGGTGGAAGGCTCCATTGGCCTGGAAGGAAATTTATCCTGCAAGTGTCTGTTCTACAGAACCTTTCAGACACGGGTGCACAGGTGGACCCACATCACCCCATTTTAGCTGCATAACTGTAGGCAGGGGCAGGATCAGCTGAAGCAGGAGCCATTATATAATTAGGGACACAGTTTGAAAGACCAGGCACACATGTTCAAAAAGAGATACAAGACTGTAATCTAATACCTTCCTGATGTCTTAGTAAATTGATTTTTTGGGTACAGATTTTCTTTGACTGAGGCACTTTTAGAAATATGACAGGCAGCATTTCTTCCAAGTAATTTATTGTGTATCTGTTCACATTTAATTTGCATATTCAGCAAACTTTACTGGCAATCTTCCCTGTGGCAGACAGTGTTCTTCATAGCAGGTGTCGATGAAGAAGGGGGATACTGAGCCTGCCTTGAGAGGGTGGGATTTGGGGAAGAGACAAGGGTAGAGGAAGGGTGAAGTTTGGGGACACAGAGGAAGAAAATATAGAGGGGGTGCTGTCTGGAAGCAGAGGAGGAGCAATGCAGGGAAGGTGCAGAGAAGAGGGAGATATGCTGGTGCCGTGAGGGCAGCAGGAAGAGAAGAGAGCAGAGGGTCTGAACTGGACTGGGGGTTCAGTAGTCACTCTGGAAGGAGAGAAGTCAGCTGGGACTCCAGGGCTGGGCAGAGGTTAGCTGGGTCTCATGGTGAGGTGAACATTTCTAGAAGAAGGCACATTGTGTACGAAAGCTGGGAAGGCAACCTGGCCCGTTTATTATGGTGCCAGTGCAGACATCACCCCGAGGGGAGTCAGGGATGAGGATGAAGAGGTAAGAAAGGTGAAGCTTACAAAGGACTTTTTAAAGTTAGGTGAGTGAGTTTGGGCTGCTCTAAGGAAAAATTGTTATTTACATCTGTGTTTTAGGATTGCTACAAACGGAGTTAAAAGAGTGGAATAAATTGGAACCTGCATTCCCTTCCCTCGAGTGAGATTGTCTGAACTGTTCCTGTTGTCTGACATAAGCGACAGTGGAAACCAGAGTAGGGTGTAAATGATGGAGATGGGGAGAAAAGGTGGGTCTGAGATACCTCACAGGATCAACAGATCTTAATGTTTGACTAGATGTTAGTGTGGGAAGGAGGAGGAGAGATCCAACAGAAAGAAGGGAGAGACAGAAAGGCTGGGGATGAGAGAATAAGAGAGCAAGAAGAGGGGACCAGAGTGAGAGGAGGAGAAAGAGGCTCCTTGTAAGGTCTCCGTCCCGGCACAGAGAACAGGAAAGACCAACAGGGCTGCGACGTGGAGTTTGAGTCTGGATGTACATGGCTGGAGTTGCTTTGGGATGCTTAGGTATGGTGCCAAATACACAGTGGGCTCTGTGGTTTTTTTTTTTTTTTTTTTTTTTTTTTTTTTGGTTTCAAGGGTAAACATGGCTATTGGATTCATGAACTCACACCATTAGTGGTTACCTGCACAAGGACTAAGCAAGATCAACCAGTCAAAACTCTAGCATAGATGGGAGAGATGATCTACAGGTCCCACCCCTTACTGATGAGCTACTGGCAGTGTTGACAACGCTCTTCTTTGAGAGGGTCCCTGCTGATAGTTTCCCATGTTTTAGTGGATAACCCCACGCCCATGTGCACATGGTAGCACTGATTGTGCTTCTCAGTTTATATATGATTTAAAAAAAGAGGAAGTCAGCTAAGGGGGAGGGGGAAATGGGGGTCTATATGGTCATATTTCATTGTATGGATGTATGAAATTTCCCAAGAATAAAACTACTTCTAATAAAAAGTTCTGAGTTTATTTTTTAAAGAATATAATCAGAGTTGGTGAGCTTTGCAGACTGGAATCATTAGAGAAGGTATGTTGAGCCCATGAGAATGGGTCAGAAGCAAAGTGGGTGTGTGTTTCCCAGATTGAACTCCCAGTAACATCAGCATCAGAGGATGGGCAGGGCGAAAAGAACTCTCTAGAAAAAGGTGAAGATGAAGAGACTCATAAAGTGATGAAAGTGTTTTACCAGCGTGTAATGATGTAGACAGGCATTGTGTTAATAACAGAGACAAAACCATCTCATTCAGCTCCGTGCATATAGAATAGGTTGCAAGCCAGACTGTCTTGGACTGCAGGGAAATAAACCTGTACACCAATAATTATCAGAAAAGACAAGGTTTCGGTCTGAAGAGGTGGGGCATGGGAAGAGCTGGAGGGAGGGGACCTGTGAGGGACTTGAGGGGAGAAAGAGAAGGTCGAGAGTAATTGAAAAATAAGCCTAAAAGAAGTCTATACTGTAACAGTAAATATGACATCTGTGGGGGTCTCTGGAGTTACTAGAGTGATGAGGTAGCTAAAAAAAATCTCATCTTTACTTAATAGCTAATTTTTCATATTTAATTTTATATATTTACACACCTCTACCAACTTTCTTATCTGATTTTCTTCTGTTGTGTTGAGACAAGATCTGCTTGGATGGTCTCAGTCTCACGGCAATTCTGCCTCAGCTTCCAGAGTGCTGGGATTGCAGGTATGAGCTGCCATGCACATTTTATCTATCCACTGTGATTTTCAGGTTTTTTTAATTAAATTTTTTTCAAACACTATACTTTGACCATGTTTTCCCTCTCCTACCTGCTCCCAGATTCTTCCCACCTCTGTACCTACCCAACTTTATTCCCCCAACACCACCAAACCCCAACAAAAGCACAAAAACAAAAATAAAAACAAGAAAGCAAAAGACCAATAAGGTAAAAAACTCCAAAATAAAACAAAAACATGGAGTTTGTTTTGGGTTAGCCAGCCGCTTCTAGGCGTGGGGCCTGACTTGCCCTGAGTGTGCTTGATAACCCAGTGACATTGTTGGAGAAAACTGATTTTCCCATTGCCACTGGCTATTAATTACAAATAACTTGTTGTTTAGGGATGGGACCCAATGTTAACTTTCTCCTCCCATGGCTGGAACCCTGCCTGCCTTGAACCTGTGCAGGTCTCGTGCATGTTGCTATAGTCTCTGTGAGTTCAGTACTGTTGTGTCTTGGAAGATACTCTTTAGGTGAAGTCACCTATCACCTCTAGCTCTTACAATCTTCCTTTTTTACACAGATCCCTTAGCCTTGATGGGAGGGCTTTGATGGAGACATCCCATTTAGGGCTGAGTGCTCCAAAGTCTCACTCTCTGCACATTGTTCAGTTGTGGGTCTCTGCATTAGTTCCCATTTAATGCAGGAAGCTTCTTTGATGTGTGTTGAGTGAGGCACTGGTCTATGGGGAAAGAAGAGTAAAGGAAGGAATGTGGGAAGGGAGATTAACACGAATGGCCATTGGAAGAACAATACAGAAATATGCTACTGTAGAAGCTTCCCAAAATATGTACCTATATGAAAGGGATCTAAATGGTGTCACCAAATAACAGAGGAGATAATGCCTCAACTAGATATTTTATGTTACCAAGGAAAACCTCTAGTGCCCAGGACTGCATATCTGTTGAGTCATTGGCTAAAGGGGTCCCATGAAATTCCCCAAACATCATAGACTACTGCCAAGGCTATTGGTTGCTCGCTAGAACCTGATGGTAAAGCCATATAGCTGAAGACAACACTTCCTTACATCATTGAACATGGAGAAGCAGAGCCGGTACCTAACCAGAAGCTCTTCCCTACTGACCAGTATTCGTGGTGCTGGAAGGTACTCTGCATGCTACCAGAAGAGAAAGGTAATCATCAATACCACCCAGCTACAAACTCTGGGACCTACAATAGCAACCTGTCTACAAGATATACTGGTTCAGTGGTGCCATGAATGTTATGGGACCAATGTGGTGGTCGGAATGAGAACGTCCCCCACAGGCTCATATATTTGAGTGTGTGGTTCCCACTGGTGGAACTGTTTGGGAAGGATTAGTAGCCTGTCATGTTTGGGGGATTCCATGGAATCCCTTTAGCTAAAGACTCAATAAGATGCAGTTCATTCTTGGCACTAGAGGTTTTGCCTGGTGGCAAAAAATATTGGAGGTGTGTCATTGGGGATGGGCTCTGAGGTTTTAAATAGCCCATGCCATTCCCATTTATAGCTCTTTAGGCCATGTTTGTGGATTAAGATGTAAATACTCAGATACTGCTCCATCACGATGTCTGCCTGCTGCCTTGCTCCCTGCAGTGATGCTCATGGATCCAAATCCTCTGGAACCACAAGCCTCCAAATTAAACACATTTTAAAATAAGTTGCCTTAGTCATAGTGTCTTACTACAGCATGAGAAAGTAACTAAGACAAGTAACCAATCACTTTTTGATTGGATTTAAGGCCCATTCTATAAGATTGAGCCCATACCTGATACCAATAAAGTGGCCAAGAACCTGAGACTAGATAGGTCATGGGCCTAGGAGAAAACCCTTGAATATTATTATTTTTCAAAAGGAAAATAGCAATGTCTAGATAATCTTTAACTGCTTTATTTGAGTGGCAGATGAGGCTAGGGGCAGGAGTGGGAGGCATAATAACCGTTATGCCCGCGTTTTCTGCTTCTTATCTACAACATCTCTCTGTGGAGACACGAAGGCAAAGACCCTAGGAGAATCTAGTCCCATCCACTTCTTAGGGACATGAACTGTGGGAAGTGGCAGGAGGGATGTTAGGAGGTTCTTATCGTAAACAGGCTCATACCTGAAGTGTAATGGGAACAGAAGAGAGAGTGAATCTGGGATTTATTTTTTTAGGTGAGAAAAATCAATTGGCAGCAAATTGCCTTGCCAAAGCAGCAACACTGTCGATCCTGAGCATGCATATTTTTAAAGGCCTTTTATGTACATCGACTTATCTGACCTTTAGAAGCGACTTGTCGAAGTCACTAGGAGCTAACACGGGACAGGGCTAGGACCCATGTCAAATGCCCACACTTGAAGCTTCCCTCCAGTGTGGCTTTCTTTCACTTTATCCGGCCCCACCTCACCAAATTGTCCTTGGCTGGAAGATCAGTCAAGGCCATTGCTTGGCAAACATCTTGGTTGGAGGAAAAGCAGGACACAGCCCTTCAGTTGGTCTCTTGTCAATTAATTTGCTGAGACAAACCAAGTTCATTCTATTTAGAAATACAAGGCTACCCATCTTGCATCTTGCTCTCAATCTTTTTTTCTATCAAGAAGGAAACCATGACAGAATACTAAAAAGGAACTTTCATTTTTTATTAAAGGAATGGGTTCATTTGTTCTAAAGGAATGGGAGGAAAACAATGGAACAAGAGATGTCTGACTTTGTATGCCAGATACAAAAAAGTACTTAAAGTCTCTCTCTCCCTACCTAGTCATGTACATATACTTCCACCCATTAGTGTATAGCTTTCCAGTATTCTACTCAGAATTCTTATGAAAAAGCTGAAGTCAAAGAGGCCACTGGGTACGTTCCTGTGAAGAGAATGGTTGGGAATATGCTTCCTATAGCCCAGATGTGGGTCACACAAAGCAGGGTGACCTGTCATTATCATCAGTTACACCTAGATCTTCCTGAAAGGGCTAGCATTGGTGGCTTCCTCACTGTAACTGCACCTGGACATTCCCTATAAGAATTTATGAGAACCCCATGAAAGCAGAACATGAGAGCATGTGGTTATATTGAACATTTAAGAAGCCCAGTGAGTGATGGGAGGCTGATGTCCTTGTCCTCCCTTCACTGTGGATCTGCTCTGCAGGGCTCAGAACCATGGGAGGAAGGCTCTGATAAAAAGCTGCCCCCAGTCTGAGAACTGCAGATGTGGAGAAGGTCCTGTTACAGAGAACTGTCTATCCTGGCTAATGACACATCAAAACCAAAACCATCTAGGAGAAGGCTGTACCTGCAAGGGTATCTCTAGAATGTTTTTCCTTTGCATTGAGACTCACCCTGAATGTGATTGGTTCCATTCTATGGGCTAGAATCCTTGACTGAATGAAAAGGAGAAAGCAGCTGAGCATCCACATTCATCTCCCTGCTTCTTCACGATGAATGCAGTGTGAGCATCTGCCTCAGGCTGTGACTTTCCCACCATGATGGACTGCATTTTTAAAATGTGAGCCAAAAGAAATCTTCCCATCCTTAAGTTGCTTTTATCAGATATTTTTGCACAGCAAGGGACAAAGTAACTAATGCAATGGTTTTCCTGGGTAGAAAGGCCTGGGAGGTATAACCAAATGCACATGCGTCTCCTTGGGTCCAATCTAATTGGTGTCCTTACAGGTCAAAGGAAATTAGACACAGGGAGGAGAGGCTCCATGGAGACAGGTAGAGATTACAGAAGGAAGAGGGCTTTGTGGGAAGGGGTGCAGAAACAAGTGGTGCTGCCACAAATTCAGGAATGCCTCAGAGCAGTAAGAGGCCAAGAAAGATCTGGATACTCTGGAGACCATAGACACAGTGATTTCTGACTGTGAGATAATACATTCCTGCTGTTTTCCTTCCCCTAGCCTGTTCTGTTGAGCCAGCAGCCACACACAGGACTAAGCTGTGATTTCAGTGACAGTATGTATAAAACCGGAGTTATGGTGGTGTCGAATGGATGGTAGACAAACCACAGCTTGCTTCTGCTCTCACACATCATACTCCGCAGGAGATGCAGGCCTGCGAGGTGCTTGTAAACTCTTGTGGAGAAATGGCCTCCTGAACTGACAGAGATACACCATTTGTTAAAGTCTTCTCATTTAAATCTTCAAATGGACTTAGATGCATGGCCTCCGTTTCTACAAATCAGGGATCACAGAGATGAGATGCCTCACCCACAGACAGCGGCTCATCAGCACAGAGCTGAGACGTGTACACCAGTCTGCTTGACTCCCAGGTTTCCTTTACATCATCCTCGGACTAATACAGAAAAACAAAGTGGGCAGACGTCTAGGGTCTGGGACCTCACTTCCTGTTCTTACTGGGGAATCTGCCTCACTTTAATTCCTTCTAAGAATCTGGATGCAAGAATGACTGACTTTACAACAGGTGGGGATAAGGCTCAGCTATACAATGCTTGGCACCAAGTCCTGAATTTGATCACTAGTACAACACACACACACACACACACACACACACACACACACACACACACACACACCCCAAAAGAAAAAAAAAGTATATTTTACTGGCAATTTGGGTTCTTAAAAATACAACTTCAAATCTATAGACATCAAGCAGATAATAGATTATATATCTCAAATTCAATATGCATTAGACCCTAGACTTTAGGTATGTGTTGTATTTTTGAATTATTAAGCTGAAAAAGACAGTTCTTGACCTGAAGGGTCTCTGTCACTTGGGGGACTTTTGGGGGGGTCTGCCTGGGGAACTGGAATGCATTCTGGGATAGAGGTCAGAACATCTGGTTGTCTGAGATCTCTTAGGGGGAGATCTCAGCTGAATCAGGTAAGATTTTACCTGTTTCCAAATGTCTGTTCTTTTCCACCCTTAGAATCTGTAAAGAATTAGACCAGAGGAGTTGGGTGCTATTGTTAATGTTTTAGAATGAACTGTCCTTCCATGCTTCGAAAGTCTACAGGGACATGCAACCAGCCGTAACTCAAACAGTTGCTCCTAACTGATGAATACAAAGCAGTCCTGCTTAAGTGCTGTGGGGCAAACAGCTTTAACTGCTTTTCCTTTTCTCTCTTAGAGACAGAGCTACAGAGCTTGTGATTTGTTTCTTAGGACACTTAGAGGCTGAAGAACATTGCTGACTCAAGAGAAATGTAAAGGTCAATTGTATCCATGCTGGGCTGCTGTGACATCTGAATAATTAAAAGGCTGTTTGCAGAGATAATTGTAGCTCTACATTTTAACTAAGTGAAAATAAACTATAAACATTCCCATACAGGGAATTTCCCAGAATCTATGAACTCTCCAGATATTAGGGGGATTAAATGAAGGATTACCTAAATCTTCAAAAAGATATGTGAGTATGCTGTGCATGTTTCAGGAGATGTTAGCTAGAAGCTTCTCCTTGGGAACTGGTAAAGACGGTGGTCAGGATGAGATAATCACTCTCCAGTCATGTCTATCTGGAGTTCATGTCTATCTGGGGTTCATGTCTATCTACTTGGGGTTCATGTCTATCTGGGGTTCATGTCTACTTGGGGTTCATGTCTATTTGGGGTTCGTGTCTATTTGGAATGGACATGAGGGAAAGAGAGGACGGGCTTAGGAAATTCACAAAAGGAGTCACTGCAAAGCTAAAATGCACAGAGACAGAAGGGAGATGCTATGGAAAGAGGAAGCCATTTTACTGTGGCTCCCTGGGAGGGGCAAGGAGAGTCATCGGAAGCAAGGCAGCATGCCTCCTGGAAAAGACCCCAAGTCGACGGCTGAATTCAAAGATACTGAAATGGGTAAAATGACACTGAGACTTCAAATGGGAAGAGTGATCACAGGCGTCAAGACGGATCTGGAGAAGGAAGCCAGCAGACTTCAGACAAAAAAGAAACCCAATATTATTAATGTTACAAATGAATAATTCCAAGAATCAGTTTAAAAATAGAGTGGAAAACACCACTATGACTACACCTTCCAAGAACCTGGAATGTAATCAAGAGACCAACTAAAAGATCCTGGGGGTAGAAGAAGGAGCTGGCACAAAAGATGAAGGCAAAGAGAATTCATTCAACAGCATCATAGCAGGAAGTTAATTCCAAATCTAGAGAAAGACACCCAAATACTAGAGGTATTTAGAACCCCAAATAGACAGAACTGGAGAAGGAGTTCTCCTGACACATTACAGTCAAAACACCAGAAATATAGAGCAAATACATGATTTGAAAACCTGTGAGGGAACGTGCCAACTCACCTGTAAGTAGAAAACACATCACAATACCATCTGATCTCTTACCAACAAGTCTAAACATCTAGAAAGCCTGGATTGATACATTCTGAGCTGTGAAAGAAAGCAACTGTTCACCAAGAGATCTGTGCCCAGAAATGCTCACATTTTAAAATTGGTGAAGAAATGGGGTCATTTCAAGACAAACTAAAGCATCTCATGACACTAAGTCAGCACTAGAGGAGAGATTAATGGAACACCATGCCTCAATCATGGGAACATAGGAGAAGACAAATTTCATGAGAGCTATAGGTGAACAAAAGAAAGCCAGAAGTGAACCTATCATAGCCATCTAGCAAACCTCTGATGCTAAGGCACAAAATGTATTCTACAGATTGTTCCACTCAGGTGATATTGATCACACATTTCTCTCAGTAGCCTAAGGAAGCTTTTCTAAAATAGGTCATACTCTAGGACAAAGCAAGTCTCAACAAACATATATATATATATATATATATATATATATATATATATATATATATATATATATATATATATATACTTTTATCTCACCAGACCATAGTGGACTAAAAATAGAACTTAGTAATGAGAGAAACTATACACTGTGCCAGAATCTTTAGGATAACCAAGGCAATACTAAGAAACATTCATAGCTATGAGCACTTACATTTAAAGATCAGGCCGGTCTTAAATAAATAATCTAAGACAAGAGCAAGCCAAAATCTAGGAGCATTGGCAGCAAGAAATAATAATGACCAGGGTAGAAATAAATGAAAAACAGACAAAAAGAATGAATGAAAGGATAAACGAAACAAAAAGTTGGTTCTTTGACAGGATAAACAAGATTAACAAACACCTAGATAAACCAGTCAAAAGAGGAGAAAAGACCAGATTAATAAAACTGGAGATGAAGAGAGAATGTCACAACAGATTTGAGTGAAGTTCCGAGGACCATGAAGAAGTAGTTTGGAAAATACATACCCCCAAACAAAGAAGAAATAAATACATTTCTGGACTATATGCACTACCAAAATTAAATTAAGAAGGTATAAACAACTTAAACAGATCCATAATAAGCAAGGAGTCAAAGCTACCTGAATGAATAATCTACCTGAAAAAAGTCCAGGGTAAGATGGAATCACTACTGACTTCTACCTAGCCAATAAAGAAGACCTAATATTAATACTTCTCAAACTGTCCTCTGAAATACAAAGATAAGTAATTCTACCAAAGCTATTTTATGAGGCTAGTATTATCTAGATACAATAAGGACACAATGAAAAGAGAAAATTACAGGCCGGCATTCTTGATGAACACAGGAACCAACCATCCCTCACACATTCTCTTTTTTTTCAATTTGCTTTGTTCATAACAAACTCAGAACTAACAAAGGAAGTCCACACACTCAGATCTCATTGCAAGAATGCCCCCAATATAAAAGATGAAGCTAGTATCTTCCCTCCAAACCCTACCCTCCAAGTCCTGTAGAAATATTTGCTAATTAGAATTACCTAGATGAACTACAGGACACAGAACTTAAAAGAACAATCATTAACTTCATCAAAAAATGCAAGGAGTTTAAAAAAGACACAAACAGTTTGATAAAATTAAAGAGAAAGAGCTTAAGGAGAATAAATGCCCAAGTGATACTCAAGAAAATACAAGCATAAGGCTAATGGAAATGATGAAGACAATCTAAGATGAGAATGGAATTCAATAAGGAGATAGAAATACTGAAGATGATCAATTCAAGATGAAGAAGGAATTGAAAAGTCCAATAGCTCAACAGAAAGTCTTATAAGTAGGATGAGTCAGGTAGAAGATAGAAACAGACTATGAGGTCTTGAAATTAAAGTAAAGGATATAGACCAAATAAGCAAAGAACAGTAATTTTTTTCTTTTCTTTTTTTTACTTTTTTCTTTTTTCTTTTTTTTTTCTTTTACAAATACAGGAAAGGAACACACAGGGAATGTGGCACACTATGAGCAAACCAAACCTTTGAATTATAGGTATAGCTGAGGGAGAAGAATGCCAAGTCAGTGGCATAGACCAGATATTCAACAACATCATAGAAGAAAACTTCCCCAAACTAAGGAAAGGCACATGCATACAGATACAAGAAACACATAGAACACCAAATATACAAGGCCAGAAAAGAAAATCCCCATGGCACATCACAGTTCAAATACTAAGTATACATGAAAAGGAAAGTGTATTGAAAGTGCAAGAAAGAAAACACATGTCACATGTAACGGAGAGTCCATCAGAATTACAGCTGATTTCTCAATGAAAACTTTGAAAGCCAGAAGAACCTGGAGCAATGCATTCCAAATCTTAAAATTATGCTGGCCAACTTAGACTGATATACTCAGCAAAACTATCTGCTGTAATTGAAGGAGAAAGAAAAACTCTTCACAACATAAACATTATATCACAGAAATCAAATCTAAAGAAAATACAGGAATCATTATTGTAGGTTGAAGAAAGAAATAAGCATAGTAGATACACTGTGGAAAGAATTACAGAGCCAATTTCTCAATTAATTTCTTACAAACTGTATTAAAGAATACCTTAAGAATATCACATATCATGGCCAACCAAATTGTTTTATTCCAGAAATGCAATGTTGGCTCAGGAAAGGTATTGCAGCACATAAATAAGGATCATGAACACATAACAGAGATCACAGGATCATCTCAACAGATTCAGAAAAGGTCTTCAGCAAAATTTAATATCCATTCCTGATAAAACTCTGAAGAAACCAGAAAAAGAAGGAACATATGTCACCATAATAAGGCTGTAAGGACATATGGACAAATGGAAACATGGACAAAAAAAATCCTTAGCCAGTTATACTAAATATGGAAAAGCAAAATCGTATCTTCTAAAATCAGGAATGAGAAACATGCCCACTCTCATCTCATCTATCCACTACAGTGCTTGGAGTCTTAGCTAGAACAATAAAACAGAAAAATAAATAAAAGAGATACAAGTAGGAAAGGAAGAAGGCCAAGTATTTTCTTTAGGGTTGGTTTGTGGAATGTAGCTTTTTAGGATGTCAATGTGCCCATGAGTCACAGTTCCCATATGGAGGTCAGAGGACAACCTGTAGTGGATAGTTCTTTCTTATCACATGGGTCCTGGGGTTTGAATGCAGGTTGTTAAGCTTAGCAGTAAGTACCATCTTAAGTCCATCTTACCAGCTCCTCTAGTTACTTTACATAGCTGCATTATTAAAATGCTACTAACCCTCTGAAAATACATTACTCATCTATTTATGGGTTTTATTTTATCTTGATTTATAATGAACTTCATTATAAAAACACTTTTAATAAAAACATCTCACACCAAAATTAGCCAGACACAAAGTCTGTACAACTCAATGAACTTCTACACACTTAGATCGGCATTTGGAATAGAAGTTGTGGAACTTTATGTTAAATTTTACATTTTCAGTATTGGATATGTTTTATGCACTTATCCACCACCAACTCCCCCAAAATCCATGACAGAGCTAAAATTAGAGAAATATTTTGCTTTATATATAAACTTAAGTCCATTGCCTGAATTCAGCCCTTCCTTATCCCCTTATACTTAGCCTTTCTTCTTCTTTTTTCTGCATACAGTACTATACCCATGTGACAGTTGTTTATATATGCATATTATTTGCTAGATTCTGCCTATGAAAGAGAACATGCAGTTTTTCTTTCTTTCTGGGATTGTGTGATCTCATCTACTATTATATAATTAAATGTCAATAGTGCCAGGGAGACGAATGGCATGCAGTATGATTCAAGTCATATCAGAAATGTCCCTTGGAAGTCATTATGGTTTAGTGGGTTTCTGGAAAAAGCTCTTGATCTGTGAAAGAACTCCAAGTGTCAACTGTGATAGGGTCCCTAGATAGCAGTGCTGCAGAGCTGACCTCATTTTAACAATAGGCCACAAACACTACTACGTGCAGCAGCAACTCTCAGAGTTGCTGTTTACCCACTGTTATTGTCACACATAAGTTAGGACTGGGTCACCACCACAGTCCTGGGCAGGACAGACAAGTGTTTCTATTTTTGTCTGTACACTAATGGGCATTGTGGGTCATCAGAATGGTGCACACTGGCTATAAACATACAAAGAACAAATGTGTCCTAGGAGCTAGTGTTGAGAGCTAAAGAGATACCTATTTAGTAAAAATTAAAACTGTTCTGGTTCAGGTCATACATTTGTAATGAATCTTGGTAGAAATGTAAAGAGCATCAAACTAAAATGTTCCAAATGAGAATTAATTTGTGAATGGCATACTGTTTTTCCAGTTTTAGTTGAACTGTGAACATCTATACAGAATTCATCTTGTGACTTGTTCCTCAGGATTAATTTTGCTGAAATCTGTTAGCTGGGATGCATATATCAGTAAAAGAGAAAACTCACTGAAGAATGACAGGGGAAATGGAATTCTGAAGCACTGCAGACAATATGCACTGCAGACTTCTGTGAGGAAGTCCCAGGACAGAGATCTAGAAGAACTTTGCAGAAAGCAGGAGACACACTTTGGGCAGTGCAGCTGTTGGACACCTGCATGTTCCATTTGTCCCCAAGAGACTTGTTAGGGGAAGATTTGCTATGAGAAGTCAGAGGGATGAAAAATGATAGAAGCTGGTTATGAAAGGCCATGCCATGAGTTCAACAAATATAATCATGGCTAGAAACTCTCTTTTTCCTCACGGCTTAGATTGCTTCAGCAGGAATTCAGAACAGACAGAAAGAAATCTGTTCTGACTGAAATAATTGCAAGACAAAGAGGTATGTCACCAGGCTGGTTTTGGAGTGATTTTTCTTTGAGTGCTAAAAATAGAGCTAATACTTAAGGACTGGACTGAATCACAGACTCATGGAACATCATGATGGGAGTCAGCCCAAGAAGTGATTGAACACAGAGATTTCCAGATTTCTTTCTAGAGTAGTTGCTCGAAGAAGTTTTCAGAATTCCAGATCTGAGTTGAATAGGACCAATTAAATCACAAACTTGGTGGTAGATCTAGGGATCAGATACATGGTGCTTAATTGTGTCTACTTGATATGGGTTTGTGAGGATATTTCCAAGGAGGATTAAAAAGCAGTGGGAAGACCCTTCCTCAGGGGAGGCTGTACCTCCTGGTGGCAGTCCATACATGAAGCCAGGATCAGTGAAGGACTAGTGCCTACATCTTCTGAACTTTATCTAATGCACAGGGCTGTTTTAATAGGTAAACAATCCTAAAAATCTGGAGTAATCTAAATAGCACAGTTTAATGCAAATACAGACACACAAACCAATGGAGCAGAACAAAGAGCCTAGGTGATTATTGATAAAGATGCTGAGAATACGTACTGTGAAAAGGGGTCTTCCCAATAAGTAGTGCTTGGAAAACTGGGTATCCTACAAGGGAGAGTCAAGTGAGGTCCCAGTGTTTTAATAATTATAGAAAGCAATTTCACTATTAAAGAGTTAAATGAAACAACTGAAAATGGGAAAATGCTCAAAGAAACATGAGAATATTTCAGACACTGTAATGAGTAAGGATTCTATTTCAGCAATGGAGTCAACAATCAACAGAATAAAAAGGCAATCTACAAGTTAAAAAGAAATATTTGCAAAGAATATACTTGATAAGGAATGAGATCTAGAACATACAAGGAACTGTTAAAAACTCAACAGCAGACAAAAAATAATAAACCCTCAAATAACTCAATTAAAATTCTCAACATACTGAAATGAGATGGCAAGGCCTTCTTGCTGAAGACACCATACATTTTGGTTGTAGGACATGAAAAAAACCAAACTGGAAGTGAGCTGGAAGCTTCCACCTTGTTGGCTAGCTTTCCTAGTGATGGAAGATTATATGCAGGACACTGGAAGAGAATTGCTATAATCTTGGTCATCTGTGGTCCCTGTGTGTTATACGCTTGATCTCCCAGCAAGATGTGTCCACAGGTGCAATAGTGGTATTACTATTATGGAGGTAATGAAACGTTTTCTGATTGGATTTGATGTCCACTCCACTGGAGCTAACACACACCTGGACAAAAGACAGTGGTTAGGAAGGTCATGAACCCCAGTGGGGAAGCTACTGCTGTTGTGTTGCTAAATGCACGTGGCATGTCTGCCTTCTGAATATTTGTGTTTATGCCATTGGTTAGTGAGGCAGTCAGCTTTGGTCAGAGAAGCTTCTTTTTGTGGAAGTGGATGGTGGTGGCTATCACAGAAGCTCATAACTGATCAAAATTCTCTGGTGAGTGACTGTTGAGTGTCTGTCCCAATAGGACACCTGTATCACCCACTCCACAGCACAAGGACATGGCAGAAGAGGGCCTGGAAAGAATGTAAGATCCACAGGAAGGGAGGGGTGTTGTGGAATGCTGTCTTTCAGGACAGTCACAGCTGTTATACTCATGAACTCTTAGCCTGTCAACATTCTGCCATGGAGGGGTGAGACTCATGAGTCCCCACCTTTCCCTGACAATGTATAGGAAAAGTCAATGGATAGTGGTGGAGGGCATTTTCTTCAGTGTTGTAGCCCTGGGTAGCTTGCTCATACTTCTGTAAATAACCCCTCACTTGTGATACTGTAAGAACCAAATAAGTCACAAAAATACATGAAAGTAGAAGAGGGTCTTGTTGGAAGGAAGAAAGGCACCAGAAGAAGTATGAGGAGAGAGAGTAGGGGGGTAAGTAAGAGAAGTACACTATGCACATGTGTTCAAAGATCATAGTAAAACATTATTATGTGATAATAAGAAAACAATAATACTCAATATATCTGAACAGGGACTTCTCAAAAGAAGAGAGGCAAATTTTGGCCAACAAGTACATGAAAATATGTTTAGCATGACTAACTGAAATCACAATGATACACTACATCACACCAGTAAGAATGGTTGTTGCCCACAAGACCACTGACAACAAGCACTAGTCAGAGGGCAGGAAAGGGAACCAGTGCACTGTGCTCATGGGACTGTAAACCAGGACAGCCATTGTGGAGGCAGTATGCAACTTCCTCCAAACATTCAAAATGGAGTTGTAGGATTCAGAAATCCCACTCCTGAGCATATACACAAAGGAATGAAGTCAGCACATGGAGAAGACATCTGTACCCCATGTCACTCAGAATAACCAGCAAACAGAATTCACTGTTCATTAACTGATGAACTACTAAAGAAATGTGGTTCTGTGTGCTCATTGGAATAGTATTTGGCTACAAAAGGGATTAAAAATCCTATTATTTGTGACAACATGGATTGCACTAAAAGCCATTCTGTTAAGGAGAGGAAGTCAGAGACAGGACAAATAACACCTGGTCTTACTCATAAACAGAACCCAAAAGAGCTGATCCCCATAATAGCAGCTCAGAGTGGATGGTGGTTACCAGAGGCAGTCAACAGTAGGAGGAGAGAGAGGGGAGGAGAAAAGCTGGCCTATGAGTTCAGTGTTACTGTTAGATGGGAGCAAAGAGCTCGGATGCCCTATCACACTGTAGGGCAATTATATGCCAGAGGTTCACTGTACATTTCAAAAAGCCAGGAGAAGCCTGTCACATAAGCAAATACATCTAACTTGTCAATAGCACACAATCATAATGTGTTGAAATATATCATCTCATACATCTATTAATTTTTATTTCATGTGTATGGCTGTTTTGCCTGTATGTGTACATGTGTACAAAATGCATGCCTGGTGCCTACAGAGGCTGGAAGTGGGCATCAGGTTCCCTGGAACTGGAGTTAAAGATGGTTTTAAGCTGCCATGTGGGTACTGAGAACTGAACTCTGGTCCTCTGGAAGAGCAGCAAGTGCCCTTAACCACTGAGCCATCTCTATAGCCCTAGTTAAAATGAATTTAATGTAAAAAAGAATCAAACAATGTACTTAGTTATCATCAACACACTGTGTTTCTTTCTCCTTTGAAATAGTCACAGGTAGCCCAGGCTAGTCTCAAACTCATTGTGAAGCTGAGGCTAGCCTTGAACTCCTAGATTCTTTTGCTTCTACCTCCTAAGTACTGGGATTATATCATGGCTGTAATTATTATTGTATTCTTTATAGATAATTAAAAAACGATTAAAATAGCCAATGAAAATGAATATTCATTTTTAATGTCCAGAAATCAAATTATGAATTAATTTTTAGTTTTTGTAAAAGTTAGGATTGGTCCTTGTGGGGCCCAGCAGGCTTTCTGGAAGTAGGAGACTGGATGTGCACAATGTTCAGATCCTGGGCCACTACTCTACTTTTGCTTTGCCCTTGTTGGATGACCACACAGCATGAGGCCCCATCTCTCCTGATAGTCACATTTATCCTGAGAGTCCTGTGGATTTAGGATGGGTCACATGCCCTGTCACTGAGCAATGAGGTGAAGCTTGCTGCCAAAGGCCAGTCTATGGAGTGTGACAAAGAACAAAACATTCCCATGAAGGATGGCTTCTTTGGCTAGAGGGTTAGATGGAAGGGCAGCCTCTTCCAAGATGCCCTGGGTCCTGGCCTGAGTAACCGGGGGACTCAGGGACCTGGGACCCTCTGTGCTGTTGTCATGTCACACCCGCCAGATAGGGCAGACTTCTGCTACTCAAAAGAAACAACTGGTCTGTCTGAGCAATTGCATTTTGGGTGAATCTTGACGAACTACTCATGTTACTAGAATAACTGCACTTAATAAATCACAGTTTCATTTCCCCAAACTCCAGTCACTTGATCCCAACTACAAATTTGTCATGTTTATACATGACTATATAGACTTAATCCACTGTGTACCTAATGCAGGTCTTTTGTTTACATGGGCAGAATTTACTCTAGCCTTGTCTAATATCTGTGTAGTTTCCAGTTGAAAGCTGTGGATATATTTAAATAGATGCACAGTTATTAAAATAAAATAAAAAAGTTAATTCATTTTCCTCTTAATTGGATAAACCAAGTTAAATTCTAAACCTAATTTAATTTACTGATGAGAAAGATGAGGCCCCATGTGGTTCAGATGAAATCACAACCAACACCATGTCCTGTTGAAGGCTTACCCATGTACATTGTTGTACTCTTTGGTTTTCTTCACATAAGTTTAACATGTGCTTCCTAGGTACAGAGCTGTCAACAAATGGTTTAAACTATTTCTCTCCTCCTTTCTGTGTGTGTGTGTGTGTGTGTGTGTGTGTGTGTGTGTGTGTGTGTGTGTGTGGGCACACATGGTGTGTGTGCATGTGGAGGTTTGAGGTTATGCTGAGAATTATCCTAATTGCTCCTTCACCCTTTTCTTGGAAGCAGGGTCTATTAATCTAACTCAGAGCTTGCTACCCAGCTTGCCCTGAGGATTGCCTGATAGCCTTCTGACCAAAATTATTTGGGGGTGGGGCAGGGGGGGTGTTTCTGGGGATCTGAACTCCAATCCTCATGTTAGTGCTTAAGTGCTGAGTCATCACTCCAGCCTGGTTTAAACTGTTTCTAAGCTCTAGTCTCTGGTGTTTGGAGACGGTCTGGAAGGAAGGAACAAAAGTTATCTTGTTAGTTCCTTCTGAGAGTCATTGTAATGCCTTGGCCTCAGACAAGTCTGCCTTCCCATGCTCATCTTGCTGTATGTGCATTTTTTTAGTAACTATTTGCAGATGAGCTCATGTCTTGAAGGCAGAGCTTGAGACACAGATTTGAAGTTTAGGGAATTTTCCAGACTGTTTTTTGGTCTGTGGTGAGTCTAGTAGATCACCTGTGGAACACTGAGGTTTGGTTAGGATGGTGCAAGCTAAAGACTTTGTTAAGACGGAGTTTTACAGAGCACAGCAGGGGCACTGGGAGAATGTGGGACTGTGGGATGTGCCCATTACTCTGATGCTGAAGAGCTAGAGCAAGGCCAGACTACCTCTCATCCTTTTAGGTGAACACTTACACATGAATTCATCACTTACATATGTATCCATCCAAGTCACAAGCCCCTCCTTTTCACACTTGTTAAATTTTGTAGGAAACAGAAGGAAATCTTTTCAGCATGCGAGCCAAGGAATTTTAGCCGTCTCCCTATGACTTCACACCTCACCTTTATGTGCTCTGACCTAACTCGTGGGCAGCATGTCACACTAACATGATGAGCTAAGTCTTAAGAAACCTGTCTCTTAAACAGTTAAGCTCAAGGTTCTCAAAGAGTTAACTTCCCAGAGGATGTCTTTATAGATCTTCAGAAAGTCTTTCCTGGGTATTGACTCTAAATCTGAAGGATTTAAGGAGTGTTTAATCCACTAATCCCTTCCAGCTGCTTCAAAGAGGCAATGCCCTCAGAGGAAGTGGAAAGGAAACCTGAGCTGGTGCTGGAGGCAGTCTCCTTGGGAGGAGGGCATCTGAGTCAGCGGCTCCTCACACAATCCTATACTACGAAAAGCCATTTGGGAGCGCTCTCCAGTTCTGTTCACTCATCTACTGTTTCAGAGGTCCCGTAGTACATACAAAGCAAGTAGCTTCCAGTAAAAATAAAATTCCAGGACAGCATTTTTATGCTTATGTCATTGAGGCAGGGTTTAGCTGCTCTGTTGTTTTGAATATGGCCTCTCCAAATCAAACCTAAAGAGAGAAGAGGTCACATTCTTGGTGCTCTCTCTCTCTCTTTCTCTCTCTCTCTCTTCACATGTGTGCAGGTGCATGTGTGCACGTGCATATGTGTGTCTAAGTTAGAGAACAGCCTTAGATGTCATTCTGCAGGCACCATTTAACTATTTAATTCTCTGTTGTTTAAGACAGGGTCTCTCATTGGCCTGTAGCATTCTAGGTAAGTTAGCTGGCTGGCCAGTGAATCTGGACTTGCACCCTGTTTCTATCCCCCTCCCCCAGCACTGGGATTAAAATTCTGTGTCACTGCATCTGGATTAGAACTCAGTTCTTTATGTTTCCAAGGAAAGTGTATTATTGATTGCACCATCCCAGCACTCAGCCTTCTTTAGAAATGATGCCACTCACGGTGGACCTTATGAAGAGCCATTGCAGCTCTGGCCAGGAAGTCCAGGACTGGCAGGACAGCTCCTTTGGGCTCTTGTATCAGGGTACTGATGCCACTAATGTGTTCCATGTCATTCTCCCCTCTCTCCCTTGATCCCTCCCTCCGTCCCTCCCTCCCTCCGAAAGTCCCTCGCCCTGATACCATCCTATGGAGGAGTTAGGTTTGAACATACACACATTTAGATGTTGGAGGCACAAACATTCACCCTAGGGTACCCACCAAGAGACTGCCAGTTAGTATTAACTCTTTCACTACCTGTGTTTTTATAGTTCTGTGTATGCTACTGTTTTCCAATTCTGTATAGGCTATTGACTGGAGCATAAACCCGAAACTTGAAGTGAAGTTATCCTGAGGACATGTCCTTTGTGACAGACAAACTGTAGCAGAAAAAGTGGGGGTCTGATCCAGATCCATATGATGGGACAAATACCAGGTTGCCACACAAAGGGCTGTACTCACTGTCTTGGGAATCAACCAGGCCAAGAAGAAAACAGGTTACAAGCGAGGATATAGTTTGAAAATTCCCAATCCAGAATGGAAAAACACATCATTTCTGTACTACATGTGGCCTTCCAGTCTTGCAGTACTGGAATGTGTTGGTGATGGACAAGGGGAAGAAAGAAAAATACCAGGCCATGGTGGGAACTGCAGGAAGCAGAGTGAGGCCATCGATAGCTGCTGTTTCTTACATCATCCCAATGCTTGGGAATTTTAAACAAACCTGTACCATATCATGCCATTTCTGAAGGGCAGGAATTTGGGCGTAGCTATGTGGAAGGTTCTGCCTCAGGATGTCTCATGAATTTGGGATTAAGATGTTGGCTGAGGCCACAATCATTCAAGGCTCCAAGGGTCTGGAGAACCTACTCACAAGATCTACCTCTGTAGCATGGGCAGGAGCCTTAGTCCCTGGCTGGCTATTGGTAGAGAGCTGTAGTGTCTCATTACATGGGATAATGTAGTGAAATGGTGGTTGGGTTTCCCACAGATCGAGTTATTTGAGAGTAAGTACAGAGGAGGTCATGGTGCATTCTATGAGGTGAGCTTCAAGGTCATGTCCGTCCACAGCTCCTACCTTTTTAGAAGTGAGTCACTAAGTCTGCCCACACTAAAGAGGAACTAAACGCCACATTTAAAGAAGTTATGGGCATTCTAAACAGCCATAAGCATCTAAGAGATGTTCAGATGGAACAGACTTATGGGGCCAGAGGACCTTAGGGGTCTAGAATGACAATGTGGTAGAATGTGTTGTTCTGAACTCATTAGCCACATGGGGTTTGGACTTTTACTGGCTGTCCCAGCCTCTGATGGCACCCTTTTCCTTGCCTGTACATTGTTTTCCCTCACTCACACATTTTATTATTTCTTTTCAAAATCTTCTCAGAAGAGTATCTCCTGAGGGTAAAAATGGATCTGCAACAATACGTTTAAAACGTGTAAGACATATACAGCAATAATATTTGAGCTTGGTGGATCATGGCCTAATACCAGGGCCAAAATTTTCTGTGACTTAGGGTTTGGAGTCTGTCATAAGCTCTCTAGGCAAGAGGTGCCCAGTGACACCAAAACCAGGAGAGGGATACACTATGGATTTGTTCACTTATTTATCAGGAAAGCATCTGTGGGCCTTGTTGCTTCCTAGATTCTGACCAGCACCAAGAGCAGGGAGTGAGGTGTGGTCTGGTCAAGACTGGTGTGGGCATGGCTGTGTGAATAACTAGGACCTAGGATAAGCTGCCCTGGACTAGCTCTAACCCAGACAGATCTTTGGTTCTTCACCCTGTTCCTCCCTAAGGGTAGGGATGATCCTGCTCAATTTTCTGGTGCTTTTGCCCACATCTAAACATGTTTGATGAATTTGTTTCTACTCTAATTGTTTCTCAAAGTGCAAGAGGCACCTAACCAGCTAAGCACTACACCAGATGTTGCCCTGCTTGCTCCCTACCTGCCGATGGTGATGAAGGAGGTATTTTTGGTTCATGGCTGAGGGGAGCTGACTGCCAGGTGACCTTATCTCTCCTCCACAGTTGCAGAATAGCTCTCTCCAGGGACTCTGCTCCTCCCTTCAGGCAGAGCCCCTGGGGCACCTTCTCTGCACCTCTTTCCTGTGACTCTCTGTACATCCATCCTAGATGCCCACTGCAGCCGACAGCAGTTGTGAGGATGGCTGTGAGAAAATCCAGAAGGAAGCGTTGAAGAAGAGACTCTTCCTTTCACAAGGAGAACATACATATTTTTTAAGCCTAAAAGAAAAACACCAGCTCTTTGTTTGAAAATCATGATACTTTAGATAGAAGTGAATTTGCGTTTTTCTTTTTTCTTCGGTAGAAAGATGGGAGATGGAGGGAAAAAGTCTCCCCCATAAGAAACATTGCCAGAAGGAGTAGTTCAAGGTGACCTCAAACAGCGCCAGCCTTTGAATATTAACAGGCTTGTAGGTCGTTTATATATGCTATAAATGTGTGTCTGTTTTTCAGTGTATTTTTTTTTCTTCTAGTGATAGGGCATTTTATCTTAAAAATGAGCGAAACCACAGGTTTAGGTCTTAATACAAGGAAAAGTGAGCTTATCTAATGTGAGTATAAAATATGCCTGTGCTATGTTATGGAGTGATTGGTTAGCACTTCCTGTGTTATTGAGGTGGAGACAACCACAGGGGACAATTCATCATAGTCCTTAAGTGGCTGTGAGTCATGTAGGAACAGTGTCAAAATGAAGCTACTCTTACAGTAGAAGGTTATATGACACTTTATATACAACAAGAAACAGACAGAATGAAGTATTACCCATGTAGTGATCAACACACAGCCAGCTCTTCACTCAGCATATGCTAAGGACCAAGAATTGTTCCAGAAGATATTGGGGAACTGTGCTCTAGTTTACTTTCTGTTGCTGGGATGAACAAAGTGACTAGAACAATTTAGGAAGAGAAGTGTTTACTTCATCTTATGTTTCTAAGTTGCCAGTCCATCACTGAGGGAAGTCAGGGCAGGGACTCAAGGTAGGAGCTTAAAGCAGAAACCAAGGAGGAGTGCTGGTTGCTGGTCTGCTCCTTGTCTCATGATAAGCTAGCTTTCTTATACTATACAGACTCACCTGCCTAGGGATGGTACTGCCCTCTCATATCAACCACCAATCAAGACAATCTCTTATAGACATGGCTATAGGCCAATCTGATCTGGACAAGTCTTCAATTGAGGTTCACTGTTCCCAGATGACTAGGATGTATTAAGTTGACAATGAAAACTACCATAAGTATGGACACAAGTCAATGAAGAAGCACCGGGCAAATTTATATTTCACATAGACAAATATAAGAGAAAGCTTCATCTCTCATGGAAGCCACACTTTATATAAAAAAGGTATGTAACAGCCAAAACTGTATAGGACAGACCCAGTGATGAGTGCAAAGCAGGAATATCCCTGGCAATGTAACAGTCAATGGGATTTACATGGGCTCTTCTAGGGGACTGGCACTTCAGCTACAGTGTGAGTAACATGAAGGACCTGGGAGAGGAATGCGCCCACAGAAAATACAAAGTAGAGGCATGGATAATGAACTTGGCGTGTTAGAGCTCAGGTCAGGATGGGACTGAAGGGCAGACAACAGACACGAAGCAGAAGGTGAGGAACCAGGTGGAGAGGGATCAGGTTAAAAGGCATTGGATTTATTTTTTAATTATGTGTATGCATGTGTGTCTGTGTGGGCGCTATGTTTAGGCAAGTGCAGGTGCTTGTGGAGGCCAGAAGAGGGCATAAGATCCCCTGGAGCTGGAGTTATAGGCAGTTGTGAGCTATCTAATGTGGGTGCTGGGAACTGAACTCCAGTCCTCTACAAGTGCAGTATATGCTCTTAACCACTGAGGCACATATTCTGGTCCCTTCATCTGGATCCTACTGGTATTTAGAAAGGCCTTTCAAGAAACAACCAGCAGTGCCAATTTTCCTTTTATTTATTTTGCTTTACCTTTTATTTTTGACAATTTCATACTTATGTATAATGTATTCACATCTCCCATTATCCTCTCTAACCTCTTCCAGTCTGGCAGACCTCATTCACAATCAGTCTTATAGGAACTTTTTTCTCTTGAGACTGGGTCTTATACAGTCTCCAGTGTGCTATGTAGTTGAGGAGGATCTTGAGTTCCAGTTTCTCCAGCATGTGAGTGTTGAAATTATGGGTATGTACCAGCACATTTGGTTAATGCAGTACTGGAAATGGAACCCAAGGTCTCCTGAATCTAAGGCAGGCATTCCACCAACTGATACCCTCGATTTCCTTTAAGAATCTTATGTTCTGGGGCCAGTGAGATGATTCAGTGGGTAAAGGAACCTGCCACCAAACCTGATGACCTGAGTTCAATTTCAGGTCCCACATGGTGGAAGGAGAGAAACAAACTACTCTGTCAAGCTGTTCTCTGACCTCCACATGTGCATGTGCATGCACAATACACTAAATACAAATGTAATTAGGAATCTTACATCTCACTGTAAGACTTCCTCCAGTTAGCAATATGACAGGCTAGAGAAAAATGTAGATAAGACAATAGAGCAGAAGAATTTACCCCATTGCAGCCATCCAAGAATAAATACTATGAACATTTGGGCACACATGCTCTGCTGCAATTTGGGCATTCTTCCAAGATTCAAATACTGAACTCACTTCCAAGGTGACAGTTTTAGGAGCTGGGGAGTCTAGGAAGGGGTGAGGTTGTGTCTTCTGCTGTGAATATAGATAATACTCTGAGAAAGAGTGATGTGTGGAGTTGAAAAGTCCACAGGTGCATGAAGTTTTATAGGCACGATTTAACATTAGCTTAGTGTAAATACCCCCAACCCCACCCCTTCATCCCTCTGGTACCATCATCTCTTTTCAGTCCTTAAGGAGGGTTCTCAGCACCAGGCTGAAGAAAGTCACTCATTTTTTCTGATTAGCTGGGAATCCTGTCCCTACCACTCCTTTTATTTTAAGGCATGAATTTTTTAGGTTTTGGGAAAGGAGAAGCCCAAGCCCTCATCTCACAGATGAAACTCCAGCAGAAGGTCCTCTGCTCCCTGTGATGGTCTTGTAGTTGTTTAAGGCTGGGTCCTTTGCCTTTAGCTCTTAGTTCAGCAGCCAGTAGTAGGCAGCCAGGAATGTATGTTAAATTAATCTACTAAAGCAATCTTCAGACTCCTGGGATCTGTGATATAGAACCAAGATGTTGGGCACTGAGGTCTAGACTGGTTACCGACATGATGTTGTACTGTAGCTGCAAGAGATGCATTGGAATAACAACCAAGAGCCAGGGAAGGTAGAAGACACAGTTTGGTGGGGTGAGGTGAGTATCATTTAGAGGTGGATAGAAGTGAGGAAAGTCAACACCAGGCAACATGGAAAATTTCTGTTGTGTCATTTTCATTATAAGAAAGAGCCTGTAGATAATTAATAGCTTTCAAGATGGAAATGAGTTTTCTTGAAAAGAGGGAGGTTACCCCTATTTGTATTTGTCCAGGTAGAAATAGGAGTAATTTGTCAAGAGTTAAAAAAATTATTTTCCTAGTAGGATAGAGGGGTTTTTAGATTATGACCCAAACTGAGATTCAATTCAATGAATATGTACTTAAGTACATTTTCCTTGTCAATCAATTCCACTATGGAGTTTTTTGGGTTTAAATTCATTATCTTTCTCATTACAAATGAGACCAAATGCTAATGTCTTTCTTGACCCAAGATTCTATGCATCTAAATAGCAGCTTGAGAGCTACTGCTGTGTGCCACACACAGTAGGGGCTCAATAGATATATTTAAATTAGCTCTTAAAACTGAAAAACTTACATTTAAGGTAATTTAAGCTACAGGCTCCATGCATTTGAGCAACCTGATTGAACACAGCTGGTCTTGACTAACTATATCAGTGGCTCCTGCTCAGAACACTAAAATATTCATTAGCTTTTTTTTTTTTTTTTTTTTTTTTTTTTTTTTTTTAATTAGAGAAGTTTAAAATTAAAGAGGGAATTTGAACGATTTTGGCGTGGGGAGATAAAAGTGTGCTCTTACTGGGTTTCTGAATGCTATGAATCACGGCTGAGATGATTTCCCAGAACAGAACCTGGTAACATTAAATTGCAAATAGGCTTTTCCCGCACCCTGGGTATAGAGTTACTGGAAGACCACCCTTAACATAATCATTTCATCTGAACTCTAGGGGTGAGAAGGCTGCATAAGTGAGGCATATTCCAAGAGTGCCTGCAGTTTCGAGATTGAAGTCACCAGTGGCAACAGAGGTATTAATGGGATCATGCTCAAGTCTGGGAAAAAAGCTCCATGCTCAAAGAGCAGTGTATGGGGGCTGCGATCAGCACCCAACTTCCGCGAGCCACCCTGCCAGTTCTGCCAGAAGGGAACCCGGTAAAAGAACCTGCAAGAACTGCTTTTTGTCTGTTTCTTCTTTCCTTTGGCCTTCCTTCTCTCTCCCCTCTCTTTCTACTAGAAAACTAAATAGTTAGAAATTAGTGTTTAAATATTTTTCCCACTCACTAACAATGTTTGGACACTTAGTACTAAGGCTTAATGTTGCTGGTTAAGATGAGTTTCCACTGGACAAAGCCATGGAACCCACGCTAGCCTCGGAGTGCTTTCTGATTCGGGCTTCAGACCAACTGATCACAGAACCCGTAGAAGCACAGACACGTCCTGTCATCCTGGTGGGTAATCAAAGGTTCTCTGGCCACACTCTCATCTCAACAACTATCCTCCTGCTTTTCTCATGCCCACAGCTCCATTTCATCTGGATCTCTCTGTAGTTTGAGTTTTTTTGAATGCCACCCTCAGAAACTTGAAATGCAGAGTTCTTGTTTTAAGAGTTACCTCTACCGCTGCTTTTGCTCTTTCAAACTCCTCTTCTAAGGAATGGTTCCTGGAGAGCAGAGCACTCCCCCAGCGGTGCTCTTTGGTGAGCCGAGCCTGAAATAAACCAAACAGGTGATGTATTACTGGTATCATGGGGCACAAAAACAGAAGCAGTTTTCTTTTTCTCACCTTGCTCCCTAGAGTTCCAAAGGATTCCATGTGTATGTGCATACCAGGTGAGTATGTGTGTGTATGTGTGTGTGTGTGTGTGTGTGTGTGTGTCTTGTATATGTGTTTTGTGTGTGCACGCAGAGTACACATTCCTTGGGCGTTATCCATTTTATTGTTTGAGGTAGACTCTCTTACTGCCTACTCTTTCTGGCCAGTGGATGTCCCTCTCTCCTTGTCCCCAGTGCTAGGATTACAAGTGTGCACCACCAGGCCTGACTTTTCACGTAAGTGCTGGGGACTGAACTCAGCAATCATTTCACTGAGCCATCTCCTTAGTGCCTTGAAAAGAGTTTTCAAAGTATTTTTCAGGCAGCAAGTCAACCAATCTAGGATCGCTTCAGATGAATGTGTGTCTACATATGGATTCTTGTGTAATAGTCTCAGGCCCGGCATGAACTCTGAGCCGTTGTGGTAGAGCACAGTTTCCCAATCACTGTCCAGGAGGCTGAGAAGAAATCCAGTACTTCTTATGAAAGGCAAGCTAGAATTGCTTGATTTCTTCCTACTATACTAGAGAATTTTCTAGCAAGTCTGCTTGGCTCTGTATTAGTGTTCTAGGGCAGCCAAAAATGTGTTTTCACAACCTGATGTTCTGGAGGCTAGAGGTTCATAGCCACAGTGGTGGTGGGCTTGCTCTCTCTGCACCCTCTGGGGAGGTCTGCTGCCTGCTCCTTCCTGTAAGCGGGCGCTTCAGGTGGGTTATGGTCATGATGGCTCTTTTCTCTCAGCCCTTTCCCTTTCTGTTTCATTCTTATAAGCTGCCTGGAATGCAATCAGATCGCCCACTGAGCCCTGTCTTCCCTGTGCATGGCAATATTCACAGGTTCTAGGGCTATGGAAATTTATCTTTTTTGAAGACTCCATTCACTACTATTCTCATACAACACTCTTGGGGTACAATGTATTTTATTAATAAGGATATACAAATACAAGTGCTGGAGAGAAGTCTCAGGAAATAGTAGAACACACTGCTCTTACAGAAAACTTGAGTTTGATTCCCAGAGTCCCTCATCAAGCAGTTCAGAACAGCCTAAATTCCCATTCCAGGGAGGTTTGTCATCTCTGGCATCTGTAGGCACCTGTACTCATGTGCACATACAGGCATGCAAATACACACACACACACACACACACACACACACACACACACACCAATCACACACACACACACTTAAAAATAAACAAATAAGCTAGGTCGTGGTGGCACATGCCTTTAATCCTAGTACTTGGGAGGCAGAGACAGGTGGGTCTCCAGTTTGAGGCTAGCCTAGTCTACAGAATGAGTTCCAGAAGGCTAAGTAGCCTTGTGTAACTTGGTGAATTGTCTGACGTTTATTTCCGAAGCAGCTTTGGGAGCTTAGCTCAGGACTGCCTTGCTTGTGGTGGCAACTCCTTCATCTTTCTGCTGGTTCCTTCACTGATAAGTTAAAACAATTCTTTAAAATGTTAGACACATTAAATGACTGTTTTTCAGTTATTTGGAAGAATAATGATTGTGAAATGTCCATACATACAGAAGTCTATAGACTCAAGGTAACTCCTTAAAACCCATTGTTATCCATATGTAAATATTTTAAAACACTGAATTGTACTGCATGAGAAAAGACCAGGTCCTAGTTGGCTTCTGGTTGCTCTGATAAAACACTGTCTAAAACCAACCTAGGGAGGAAAGGGTCCCTTACATCTTACAGGTTTCAGTCCATCACCAAGGGGAGCTAGGGCAGGAACTGAAGGCAGGAACCTAGAGGCAGGAACTGAAGCAGGGGCCATGGAGGAACACTCCTTTCTGGCTTGCTCAGCCTGCTTTCTTATACAACTCATGACCATATGCCAAGAGATGGCACTACCCATAGTGGGCTGGACCCTCCCACACCAATCATTAATCTTGAAAATGTTTTACAGGTGTGCCTACAAGCCAATCTGATGGAGGTAATTGCTCAGCTGAGGTTTCCTCTTCTCAGATGACCAGTTTTGGGAACATAAGCAATACCCAGGAGTGACTAGCAAGAAAACATAGCTCTGTGGAAAATGGCCAAAGACCCTGAGGAGAAAGTTCCTGGGAGAAGAAATGCTAGTTACTGAAGGCTTATAAAAAATTAGTCTCTTCAATTAAACAGAGAGGAAATAACAGTGAAAGCCACAGTCAGCATGACTTCAAGTAGATTAAGCTATTGCCAAAAGGGTCAAAAGAATGTTGGAGAAGATGAAGGAAAAAGTAGGTGCTTATGGTAGGAAGGTAAATTTGTATTATTGTGAAACAGTATGGAGTGCCCTCAGAAAATCAAAACTAAACCTACCATATGAGGCCAAGGAAATGAGGCCATTGTGTCACAAGGCCTCCGCACTCATCAATGTGGCATTAGGTACAGGAGAGAAGAAATGGAAAAGGCTGCCTATCAGATGATGGCTTAACATGCACGCACTGTGGAACACTGAAGTCTTCAGGAAGTAAGTTCGTTTGTGACTTGCTGGAAATGGAGATTATCCCCAAGACGTGAAATAAACCCAGCACAGAATGTCAGATATCATATTCAAACTGCAATGTGCTGTCTAAACCAGCTGACCTCTCAGAAGGACAGAGGATGGTGGCAGCCAGGACTGGAGCTGGGGGAAGGGTGGCACTCTGTTGGTCAAAGGATAGAAAACTTCATCCAGAAATCTAGGGTAGAATTTGGTGACTATAGCTAACAATGCATTGTGTCCTTGAGAAGCACTGTGATAATTTTAGGTGTTCTTTCAAAAAAAAAAAAAAACAAAAAAAACCAAAGGGTGTGAGGTAATGTATATAGTAATCAGGTTAAGCCACATATATTTCAAAACATTCTATGTAATAAACATATACTTTTATTGGTTAAATAAGCTGTAAGAGTAAAGGGATACATTTGGTGCATCTTAGGTATCATGAATGAGTGGCATTAGAAAAATAAAAAGAAGCTCTAAGATTATTGTCTGAGGCAGTGTCTAATCACCAGGCACTTGGCACTGGTTAAACAGGCCTTGTTTTGCTGGGAAGCTTGACCTAACAGGACTCTATTAGCGTCCCTGGTGTCTGTCTCTATTAATGTCTCAGCTGCGTTATGAATCACAGGCTACAAAGGGCATCATGTATCAGGAGTCCAGGCTTCCAGGTTAGCTCTTCTTTCCCACTTAACACACCAAGCACAGATAAAGCCTTACTGATGCTACAATTACTATTTAGGGATACTCCATTTCTCACATCATTTGACAAGCTTTAGGTTATTACTAAGATAAGTGTTATCTAACTCACCATTTTTAAAGTTTTTGGCACAAGGAAGCATAAGTTAAATGTTATGGAATATAAATAGCAGTTGATATGCAGCTGAAAATTTTGATACTTTTCCATGCTTTTGTGATGTACTGAAACATGCTAGTCAAGAACTGAGCATATGGGCCTGAGAGAAGGCTCAATGGTTAAGAGCTTTTGTTTTTCTTTCTGAGGACCCAGGTTCTGTTCCCAGCACCCACCTGATGGCTCATAGGGATCTATAACTCCAGTTCCAGGGGATGTGACACCCTCTTCTGACTTTCTTGGGCACAAGGCACAGATGTGACACATATACATACATGCAGGCAAAACACTCACATACATAAAATTAAAAAAAAAAAAGTAGAAGGAACTGAGCACGACATATAGACGATAAGACATATGGCTAAAATAGCCTTCCTTGAAGTCAAGACATTAAAAAATATCTAATTTTATCGTAAGAAAAACCTGTAACTTGGGAAAATATGTCAGCGCTTGTGGATTGTTGGTATTGTGTGGCACTTTGATAGAGGCATGATAAACAAATCAATTGCACCCATCAGTTTAAGCGAAAGCCATCTTAACCTCACCGTTTGTGTAACTGTCATTCTCAAATGTGAGTGAGCACTGAAATACCCAGAAGGTTTTTTAAAATTCGGGTCACTGGGTCCCTACCCCAGAGTCTCTGATTCAGTAAATCTGGCAAGGATCCTCAAATCTGCATCTCCACAAAGCCTCAGGTGCTGCCCAGAATGCCAGCTTGGGACCCAGAAAGAGAATCCCAGATCCACATGTGTATTATGTGTATGTGGGTAAATCTCAAGTTCATAAATGTGTGCTATGTATGTTGGGATTTATCGTCAACTTGACACAACTTGGAATCACCTGGTGTCTTAGTTACTCTTTTCTTTCTTTGTTGAGATACCATGAGCAAAAAGTAACTTGGGGAGGAAAGGGCCTATTTCATACTAAGACTCTCAGGTCACACTCCCATCATTGATGGAAGCCAGGACAGGAACTCAAGGCAGGGACCTGGAGGCAGGAACTGAAGTAGAAGCCAAGGAGGAACACTGCTTATTGGCTTGATCTCTTTTATTTGCTCAGCCTGCTTTCTCATACAAGTTAAAACTACCTGCTTAAGGGTGGCACAGCCCACAGTGGGCTGGGTGCTCCTACATCAATCATTAATCAAGAAAGTACTCTAAAGATTTGCCTACAGGCAATATGATGGAAGCATTTCCCAACTGATGTTTCTCTTCTCAGGTAATTCTAGCTTATGTCAGGTTGACAAAAACCAAAACAAAACAAAACCAACCAACCAACCAACCAACCAACCAACCAACCAACTAACCAACCAACCAACCAACCAACCAACCAACCAACCAACCAACTAAAAACAACTAAGACATTTGGAAAGAAGAATCTACTGAGGAATTATCTATATCAGGTTGGCTTGTAGACTCTAGGGGATTATTTTGACTATATTAAATGATGTAAAAAGACCCAGCCCAATTATGGGCAGCATTACTGCCTAGGTAGGGGTCCCAGAACAGTATGAGAACAGAAAGCTAGCTGCTAGCAAGCATGTGGGCAAGGAAGGATGCATTTATTCTGTTCTCTCTGATCCTGACTGTGGATATGATGTGGCTAGCTGCATCAAGTTCCTGTCTGACTTCCCTCAACAATGGACCACAACTAGGAACTGTAAAGCAAATAAATCACCTTCTCCACAAAGTTGCTTATTGTGGGGTATTTTACCATAAGAGCAGAAATAAAACTGGAACACTGTTAAAATGGAGAAGGAAAATGAATGTGCTCACTTTAGAAAAGAATACGATGACTTTTTGACCTTGAGTGCTAAAGGCAGTCTCTGAAGTCAGGCTGTCTAAAGCCAATTCCTAGTTGATTGCCAGCGAGACACCTTAAATTACTGAATTCTTAAATTCTCATCTGTAGAGTCTAAATTTACTCACAGAGTCCCAGTAGGAATTGAGAAGTATTATTCCCATAACACAAATACCACTTGGATAGTGCCTCCACTAAAAGTTTTGTGTTTACAGTACTTTTGTTTGATAGTTGATGGACACAGCTTGGATTCTTAGACCTTTTAAACACAAGTCTCACTGAAATGATCAAGAGTTTTTGATTCTTAGTCAATAGACATTTGTCATGCACGGTGCATGTATCATGTGTAAAGGAAAATTCCTTTCCTCAGAGTGTGGCAGCACATGGTCACCAGATCCACTCTGCTATGAAGTCTATGCTGAACATTAAGGCAAGAAAGTGCTGATTTTGAAAAGAGGTGGCCAGCATATTCCCAAACACACTAAGAAACCACCATTGAAACCATGTAAAAATGATCTAGAGAAAAGTACATGTGTTTTTGTTTTAATTGTCCATGAGAGTCTACTTCTGTTGTTAAATCTGGTATTGTTTCCCCCTTTTGTTAGGGTCTCTGATTTATTTATGTGACAAATGCCTGTTGAGAATTTCCCACTGTGCTGATTTCTGATGTTGAAAATGGTGTTTCAGATTTCTTTCCCTTTTTCTTTACTTCTTTGTTCTTTCCCATCTTTGCTTCCTTCCTTCCCCATTGGTAGCCTGTTGTTGTGTGGCATCAAGAGGGAAAAGATTAGATAGAACTCCTGGACTGTCCTCCAACAGACAGAATAATGAGTATTTAAAGAGCATTGAGTTGAATTATTTTCTAGAGACATAGAGGACAAATGCTTCTTTGAGTACGTGCCTAATCTCTTTTATCAGTGTATATTCATTGTACAAAAGAGTGGGCTTCATTCTGCCACTCAGGAACTCATTCCAGCTCACTGCCCAGCCCTGCCTCCAACCTCAGCAGACTTCCAGGGTGCAGGCTACACTGTTGTGGAATATTAGTTGAAGATGCCTTACATTTGTTTATGCTGTGGAATATTTGTTTAATGATGCAAAGATGTGTTGCATTTTTTTCATGTGGCAAAAGGTACACAGGATAATTTAAGTCGAGAAAAGCTGGCTAGAAACAAGCCAGGCTAAGGCCAGGCATTTATAAGTAAGAATAAGTCTCTATGTATTTATTTGGGAGCTGGGTGATGGGATCCCAAAGAGTTAAAAAAAAATCAACTACAATACACCAGTCAGAACAGATGAGTGACCTGTCTGGTAGCTAAACTGTCCCACTCCTGAGTTTCTGCTTCCCAAATCCCTACCCACAACCCACACCATCCCAGCTCATCACCACCCTGCTGCTGGGCCCTGACCAGAGCTCCAGTGGACATTCCTATTTATACATGTGTATAGTGTACATTTTTAAAAGATTTTAATTTTAAGTGGTGTGTGCATGAGTGTGTGCGTGCACACACAAAGCATGAATGAAGGTGTCTACGGAGTCCAGAGGCCTACAGCTGGAGTTACAGGTAGTGAGCCTCTCAAGATGGGTGCTGGAGACAAAGTAAATCCTCTTTGAGAACAGTGTACACTTTTACCTGGTGAGCATCTCTTCAGGGCCTAGACCACCTGATTTCATTTCCTCTCCTACTGTTTGCTCCTATCTCTCACCTCCCACACAACACTAGCCTCCTTTATCTTCTCAAAGAGTTCCACATCTTCTTTCAAACTTTAAGTTCTGGATTCTGCACATGAGAGAAAAATACATGAGATGTGTCTTTCTGAGTCTGGCTTATTTCATTTAACATCATGACTTTCAGTTCTTTTGCTTTTCCTGAAATGACATATTTTCCCTTTCCTTAGTGGCTTAATAACACTCTGTGGTATATGTGTGCCACACTTGCTCATTTGTGCTATGGAGATCCAGGTGAGTCTGTAACTTGGCTACAGTGAGTAAACCTTCAATAACATAAGTGTGCAGGATCTCTGTGGTATGACAACTTGGATTCCTCTAAATGTATCTTATAACCTAACCCATGTATCCCACTAACTGCCTCCCTTATGTCTGTAAGGACAGCAGACACTGAAGCATGTTCATTGAACTGAGTTGGAAGCCAACAGCTTTTCTAAAAGCAAAGTGATGAATTTGGGAGGAGAATTAATTGTATATAGAACAAATTGTATGAAAATTCTAATTGTCTTATGAAGTTTTTGCAAGAAAGTAATGGACATTCTTGAACATTGTTCAACTCTTGTTAACCCAACAGAATTAAATAATAACCCAGCTTTTAGATATTAAGAGGAACAATGGCTTATGAGTTCTCTCAGGTAAGCAGCACATGGTGGCAGATCCAGGGGATCTTCTGTGGTTAAGAACAAGGGCTCCACAGATTGTAGTGGGTATGACTTGATTCCTGATTTTTCTCCTGCTTAGATGTGCAACTTTGGGGAAATAGCTTTTATTTTTTAATGTGAAATGGAGATAATATGAAAACCTAAGTTTAAGGTGGGCTGAAGGGCAGTGATGAGCCATGGAAAAGCTCTGCTCGGCTGGAGTTGGTCATCTGCAAGTCACGTGACCATGACCTGCATCTGGAGTGCCTGCTGCAGCTCATGCTAGTGAATCTGAGGCTTGAGCCTGTGGTGGAACTTCTGGTGTGCAAATGGGGAAGGAGATGTCTGGACCATGTCTGCAGAAGAAGCTACGTTCTCTCCCTTTGCCTCACCCAGCGATACCTTTCCCAAGATGGGAAAAGTGAATTTTGCAGCCTTTCCTTTTGTATTTTCTTCAGTCCTTCAAATGTTTTCTTAAAATAATTTTTCAGACAGTATGATCTCTTTAAACAGTTAAGTTTATAGAATGGCAATTTCATGGTTTGTGTTAAGCGTCAAGAATGTGTTCTTAAGTACACAGTGATTATGTAACTCATTTTAATCACTTGCTTCTCTGAGTTTTGTATTCAAAGCACCATTTGAGACTAAACCATACTTTCTTTCTTCCCCATCTTGAAGAGAAAATGTAAGTTTTCATATTATGTGTTCCCATTTCCTTTGTGATTCTGAAATACAATTTTTAAGTGAGGTTTTGTAAATAGCTCCCCACCTGCTGAGTCACTGCCTAGCATAATTTATGTTGGTTTGAGAGAGAGGAAACCATTTTCCTGGTTTTCCTGTGAACTATCTGGGTGAGCATGGAGCAGGGTCTGGTGAGTCAAATGGCTTGAATGATTTGTGAGCCAGTCTTTATATGAGATGTTGTTCTATCTTCCTTATAATTAATTCTACTGTAGCTACACAAAGAGGCCATGCAGTGGTGAGCAGTGTTTCTAACAGTGTAAACGTTGTGTGTGTGTGTGTGTGTGTGTGTGTGTGTGTGTGTGTGCACACGTGAAGGCCAGAGGTCCACCTTGAGTGTTCTCCCTCAAGATCCACCCACCTTATAATTTGAGGCACATTCTCTCATTGGCTTGCTACTTGTCAGTTAGCCTAGGCCAACTGCCCAGTGAGCCTCAGGGATCCTCCTGTTTCAACCTCTCCTGGCCTGGGATTGTAAGTGTGAGCCATCAGGCCCAGTTTTTTTTCCCCAAATGGAACTCAGGTTCTCCTGCTTACAAAACAAGGGCTTTGATGAGTTGAGCCATCTCCCAGCAATCTCTCCTTGTTTTCATTAATGGCTGTCTATTCTCTCTTCTTGCTTTGTTTTTATTACTCTGTATTTCAGGTATATTAGTAAGCCTGCATTTCGTGAGCTTTTTCTAATTTCCTTTGAATTGGAATTAAAACTAGAAGAGTATGACTTTTTTTTTTGTTTGTTTTTTTAGGCAAGTCTTGATAAGTAAACATGTAGTGTCTAAAAAACGTAACAGAGGAGTAACTCCCTTACAGATGAGTCAATATCTCAGAGCACTCTTTGAGATTCACCTGGACAGAGAACTCTCAGTGCACAGTGGAAGGTGTTTTTTGGAAGATAACATGAGGAAGCTCAAAACCATTTTACAAAGTGTGTTTGCTTAGGGTAAGCAGGACACTGTGGTGGGATGGAATTAACAGACCAGCAGGAGACTAGTAGTCATTGGGAAAGTAAGATAAATGCATTGTGGGTTTCTATGGCAACTGGGGGCCCCAGCTGTTCCTCTGGCCCAGCATGTTGTAGAATGGCCCACCTGTGCCAAGTCTCTCCCTGCTTCAAAACAAATGCTTTGTCACTAAATTCCTCTGTTCCACAGACGGCAGCAGATGAGACCTGAAGCAATACCAATTACTCAGGCTGAGTGCAGCACACTCATGCACTTATGAATACTGCTTTCCTAATGGATGCTGTCATTTTTCTCTTAAGAAGATACATTTATAATGAGCACCAAAAATCCATTTTTCATGCTACATCTGCAATTCATTAAAGTCTGTGGAGTGATGTGTTGAGGAAGGGAGATGACTGGCTATCTAGCTGTGGTCTGGAAACAGCCATATTCTTTCTGCTGAGGGTGATAAATGTGTAGAGAGGATGCTGGTGACATAGGAAGTTCCAGAGCCCCATCATCATTAGATTTCTGGGTTCTTCTCTCTTCCACTTTCTAGTGTGGGTCCACAGATAACTTTCTTCATTTCACTGTTTCCTGTCTGTACCATTGGGCAGAGGCAGAGCTTACCTAGTTCTGCCTTTTGTCAGGACCAAATCAGCTGACTCGCATTAGAAACTCTTGTAGTCAACAACAATACCTACTGCTATCATAATTATCCTTTTATTTTGAAAATATTTATTTTATTTTTATTTATGTGTAGATGTGCATGTGTGTGTGGGTGCCTGTGGAGCCAGAAGAGGGAGTTGAATCCCCTAGAGAAGGTCTTACAGGATGTTGTGAGCTGCCCAGCATGGATCCTGGGAACTAAGGTCCTCTGTAAGAAAGGTGTGTGCTCTTACTACTGGGTTAGTGCTCAGCCCCAGTTACCCCTTACTTCACTTCAGATCTGTCTTCACCCTGTGGGCCACAATGTGTGATGTGGCAAATTCAAGAACATGTCCTCTGCTCACTTCCTCATATCATATCATGTCATGTCATGTCATCATATCATATCATATCATATCATATCATATCATATCTCACTGTAGCTGGATTGTAGAAGGCAGGGGTATGCACACACAGTTCTTAGGAGGTCTTTGTGGTTGAAGGGCAAGGCCTTAAAACATATCCAAGGGACACAGAGACAGAGACGGCCATTGCTTCCTTCAGAACTGTAGGAGAGGTAAACAGCTATAATGAATCCTGTTGAAGAGTCCAGGGCCTACCAGTGGACAGCCAGATTGGAGTCACATCCTACTTCTTCCTGCCCTTGTACCCTACTGAGACATGGTTGACTTTACTGAGACTTACTGGCTCCTGTGAGTAGTGTCTTTATAACACAACTTACAGTTATGCACAGGATTACTGAGTATTAGATGTAACACATACAAAAAGCATACAGTAACTCTATGTGGTGCTCCCTACTGGGCACTCACAGTAGTAGCTCTTATTGTGGCTACCATTACTGCTAGTGCTGGAATAATATAATCCTTGGCATAAAATTTATTTTAATGTGACAGAATACTAGGTATAGTCTCTTACTCTACAGGGCTCAGATGTGAATGAACACTCAGGGTGTAATTTCCTCTTCTTTGGGTTCTGTTACATAAGTAGTGCTAATACTGGACTCGAACAGATTTTTGTATTGCCAAATAATGGGACAGTCAATGGCAGCACAAGAAAAATGTGCTAAGTACACAGTGAATTCATTACCACGTTTTCCAGCCAAATACATGGAAGCATATACAATCAGTTATTCTAAGCACCAAGACAGCTATGGAGTGAGAACACATTTTGCAATGCAAAGTTTGGAAAAACACTTCAAACTTTCTGTGCAAAATTTAAATAAAATATTTACGATTCAGTTCCTGCTGGAGCATACGGGTTTCCTAAGATTTGCTTTTGTTACCTGTGCTGGAGCCACAAGTTCCAACTCGGAAGCCGACTCGGAGTTGAGGGCACTTTTCCCAGCACTCAGCTCCGGCTGAGATCTGTGTTCTGAGGACCTGCAATGAGACATTGAGGACATTTGTGCTCAGCAAGAACAAACATGGCCACACACCCCGCCAGGAACCAGGCTCTGGGCAGAATTCAGACAGAAGTCAACTTCTGTAAGTTTCCTTAATATTGCCACTTCCTGAATTCAAACAGTTCCGGACTACCTGCTAGATAGAACTTTGTTTTCCCTTTAATTTAGAATCAAGATGAGCCACAGGCAAAAAGGAAAGAAACATGATGCCATTTTTCATATAGGAAATTCCACATTTATAAAAAATAAGAGTTCTGTTCTTATTGGAGCAGTTCATAAGGTAGATCTCTATGCATCCAGATTGTTATGATACGGAGATACGTATGAGGGCAGAGAAGACAGAAACAGGAGGCTGCCCTTTCCAAATCTTTAAAAACATGGTGTTCTGGTTAGTTTTCCTCAACTTGACACAAACTAGAGTCACCTGGGCAAAGGGGCCCTCAGTTGAGGAATTGCCTCTATCAGATTAGCCTATGGGGTTTCTGTGGGATATTTTCTTGATTAATGGTTAATGTGAGAGGACCCACCGTGGGCAGTGCCATCCACAGGAAGACAGTCCTGGGTTGTATAGAAAAGCAAGCCGAGGCAAGGCAGGAGAGCCAGTACTCTGCTCCCCGGTGGTCTTTGGAATCGGGACATCTTACCACAGGAGCTCTTTGGACCCGGTTCTAGAAGAGCATGACTTCCTTTCAGCCATGAGATGCCCCTTGCTTGTTCGGTCACTGTGAAACTTGACATCTTCCCATTTTTCCAGTTGTGTTTGAATGTCTACTAAGGAAGAAGAAAGTGAAAGAGAAAGCCCAAGGCCAAGCATGAAGGTGCACACAGAAAAGAGATTGATTAGGACTGAGATCCCAGGCAAACTATACTCAATCCATGCTTGCAAGGCCAACATTTATCTTCTTAAGGATGCATGCATGAAAGTGAATTAAAACATATGCAGCTAAAGAAAACAAGGCTTATTAAGATAAACTGGATTGCTTTTACAGTTAAAGCACTCAAGTAAAATTAATTTCAAAAGCTAGTTTTATGAATTTATATGTATTTATGCATTTATATGCACATGCACAAACACACATCTGTGCATACACAGGCACACACACACCCACACACACACACACACCCACACACCACACACACACACACACACACACACACACACACACACAGAGGCATATTCGCTTGATTTACCTGTTTGCATGAACTGACGAGTTAACTGTCCTTTCTTAGGGGGAACATAGAGTATGTAGATAAAAGTTGAGCTTGGAAGTTGGCTAAGGCCAGGTGTGCGTTCCCAGCTCTTTCTTTTACTAGCTCTAAGATCTTGGACAAGTTAAATTTTAAACCCAGTAGTCACATATTTCAGAGTTGTAATAATGAGATAAATCATGTGAGCGATGCAGCGTCGTTCCTGGCTATGGCAAGCCAACAGTGAAGGGTATTAACAGCTATCACCATCATACTGGACATTATCTCAGGACTGTTTTTTCTGGATGTCCCCAAGTCCTCTGATGAACTTAATTGTCCCCCTTGTTTCTCTCTTGTTCTAAATTGAGAATTCCTAGAGAACAAGGTCCATGTTTTTCTGTAGTTTCAGCTCCTGGGCCTTAGAGAGAGGCCTGACATCCATCACAAGCTCAGCCCATTGGGAGGAACGCATACATGAATAAATCAACATCAGTTTATGAAGCTGAGCTCCCATGGCCACTCAGCCACACACCCTTCCCAGCTCCCCAGAACTTTATCATCCCCACTCCCATGTTCACTGTTTGAAAGTCATCTTGAACTTGACTGTCATATCAGTACCAACAAGACCAGGGTAAGCCATAGCTGCTGCAAACCTTACCTAAGTCTAAAGATGACGTCTCTGGGCCCCGGAGTGCCTGGGCCCTCTGCTCAGCCTCTGCACTGATGAGGTCAGAGCCATCAGCTTTCTTCTTGAGGGATGAGGTCTTTGATGAGGACTCAGATTTCTTGGCTTTGGCTTGGGTTTGAGAGACAGGTTCACTCAGGTCAAGGAGATCCAAGCCAGTGGTCAACACTGTGGGAGATGGAAGAAGGTTAGAGAAGCCCATTTACTTCCTGTAGTTATTATTATTTATCTATTTTTGTATGTATGTGTATATATATATGTATGTATGTATGTATGTATGTATGTATGTATGTATGTATTATGTATGCGTGTATATGCATGCTCAAGGGTCTCTCTCTCTCTCTCTCTCTCTTTGTTTCTGTGTGTAGGTCAGAGGACAACATTAGGTGTTGTGCTTAGGTACTGTCCACTTTGTTTTTTGAGACAAAGTCTCTCACTGGCCTGGAACTGGACAAATAGGGTAGAATGGCTGGACTTGGAGATCTGCCTATCTCTGCCACCCCAGGGCACCACCATGCCCATTCCTCCTCTTCTTTTTCTTTCCTTAAGCATGGTTTCTGATGATGGCACCCAGAGCCTTGTCCTTACAAGTCAACCACTTTACCAACTGAGGTACCTCTTCAGCCCCCAGTAGTCTTTTTTTTCAAAATAGGTGTCAGTTGGATGCATAGAGTCCCTATGTTGATAGGATGGATTAGAGTCAGCAAGTCAAGCTGGCTCATCATTGACGGCTGGAGGGCTGTGAGGCTGGGAAGCTGGCTGTGTATCCCCTAGGCTAAGCCCAGGCAAAAGTCACCCAGACCCACTTCTGCAGTGAGAAAATTTAGGATGAAAACAAAACTAATGTCAGTGCAGGTCTAGTTGCTCCGTTGTTCTCATTAATTTCTGGGGAAGGTTTGTTTTAGATTATGGTTTTCCCAGAAAAGCGTCAATGCTCATAGATTTCATGAAGTCTAATGTAATTTTTTTCTGAATTAGGCTGTTTGGTCATAAATCACATGCTGTCTGGTTCTCACAGGAGAGAGGTTTGATGCAGTTTGATGCAGTTGATGAACAGAGACACATGCTACCTTCTTGACATTTAGTATGCCACTTTTAATTCCAGCATAACCAGCTATAAAATGGTTACACTTTTATTTCCTAGTAAGTTGATTTCATTGTACTAAACACTCCAACGAAGGCAGAAATAATAATGTGTTCCTAGGCAAAACTAGGCAAATCAGAATGAATAAGGCCAGCTTTGAACCTATTCTTTTCCAGTATAAGCAAGTCATATTTAACTAGCCCTACCTGAGAAACAGAACATTGGAAGGAGACAATCTCTCTCTCTCCAGCTCTTCCAGGCCTTGGGCTGAGAGGTTGAGTGCATGATAGGGTGGGTGGCTTCCTCAGATTCTTCCCTCCATGTAGGAAAGGCAACAGTGAGTAGAGGAGGCCTGTGTTGACCTTCCCTGTAGTCTAGAGCAACCACTATAGCACTTTCCCCAGTCGCAAGTCCCAACACATTTCAGCTTGTCCTCTGGGTGTAGATCAGGTATGATTGACAGCTCAATCCCATTTCAACTGCTTCCCACTTGGCTGCCCCTTGGCAGAGCCAGGGCTCCACTGAGCTCACAAGCGGGTGGGGGTGAGGTGGTGAGTTTCCTTAATTGTACACAGTCTGCCTGCATGTGTACATGAGCCAGCCCTCCCCGGGGGATTCTCTGATGTGTGAGCGAAACTTGAGTCCCTATCCACCATGCGTCTGATGTGCCCTGAGGGAAGTTTCTTGAGCAGCCTGAGCTCTAGTTTCTGTATCTGAAAATGGAGGATCAATAGTCTTGTAAGTATAGAATGAAGAACAAAGGGTCCAAAGGATACAAAGTGTCAGGCTTATGCTAAATCTTTACTCAGTAAATGCTGTTTCAGGCAGTGGAGGGGGCAGCATAGTGGTTGAGAGTTTGCCTGGCATTTATATGCTCCTGGGTTTATCCCCAGTGTGTGTGTGTGTGTGTGTGTGTGTGTGTGTGTGTGTGTGTGTGTGCGTGCGCGCGCGCGCACACACACACACACACACACACACACAATTTTTGAGGGGCCAAATTACAACAATTCCCTCTTTTTTATTTAGTGTTCCCTCTCTTCTGGTTCTGTTCTGTTTCAAGCCACAATCAAATCACCACAGAGAGAGGAAGAAGAAATGGTCCTGAGGATGAAACAAGAAGAGACAAGGATTTTGTCTCCACAGAGGGAGTCTATGAAGTGAATTTATCACGAAAGGCCTGAAGGGGGCAGCTTGTTGTCGCTGAGTTTTCTTGAGAAGATGGGTCCACTCTAACAAGGAGCTGCTTGCGGGGAGGAGTGCTTGGTGAGTCGGAAGCAAAGTGGGTAGAGAGAGGCTTCCAGAACCAAGTCACTGGCTTTCTGAGCCAAAGTTAAGTGTGGCAGACAGCCAAGACAGGGCTGCAACACCTCCTCTTCACTGAGTGGTTAAATGAAACTTCTAGACACTGTTGGAATAGCAAGGACTCTAGGCCCAAGGAGACTTCCTTATGATGGAAGGAATAGTCTACACACTTTTCCCAACTATATGAACAGTTAAGAATTAGCCTCTTGCCCCTAGACTTCTTTTAGAAGCAGATTTTCTAGGAATTGTGAACTTGTGTATTGAAAGTACATTTGCTACAAAATAGTAGCTGGTAGGGTTTAACTTAATTTCTATCTGCTTCTGAATGAGTGAACCGAGTCATACCTGTCCACTCTGAAGCATCCTGGGTTTTTTCTGTGTTTGTTCTCCATGTCGTCATTATTTTTTCTGTAAATGTGAAGCTGGAGCCTGGCATGCACAAAGGTCCTACTTACTGCCCATTTAACGGAAGCAGTGTCTTAGAGGTCGAATGGCTTTGAAGCTGAGAGTCCCCTGAGATGACAACTTTAAAAGCAGAGAAGGTTGGGGCAGCCTTTGGAGACAGCATGTTGTGATGTGGAGTGGGTAGTAGTGAAGGCTTAAAGTTGAGGCCTTAGTGCTCCTCCTGTGCTTCAGGCAGGCTTGCCTGAGCACAGAAGGCTGGGTGATTTGCTCATTTCTGGATGAAATTGAAAGCATTCTCCTAGACACATGAAGTTTTGGGTCCCCGTGCTTTGGTATGTAAAGCAAGAGTGCAAGGATCATTTGCTATCAATGGTGTGTGTCAGAGTGTGCACATGTATACATGTGTGAGTGCAAGACCAAAGAAATACCTTCTTTAGCTTGACATATGCAGCCTTTTCTACCCAGACCCCTGTCAGTCACCATGGATCAGCCACAGGGAGTGGGTCCCATTGTCTCAGTGTCCTAATAGGGACAAACCAGAAGGGTCAGAGTCTGAGAAGGAGACATGAGGATGAATCTGAGATACAAGTGCTTCGATGACAGAAGAGAGCACAAGCCAACAAGTTGCATGTGGCCTCTACAGTGGGATCAAGGAAGCAGACAAGCTCCTCTGATCTGCAGAGGAGTCAGTCCCTGATGGCAGCCTCATCAGAGGATTTCTGGCTTCCATAGATTTAAAACACAGACTCACAGTGTTTCAGGACACTCTGTATGTGGTGTCTGGTTATGGCAGTGACAGGAATCTAATGCAGTTGATATGCTGGTGACCCTACTGGGACTCAAATACAGGCACGTCATTTAAGCCTATCTAGACTACCTGGGCATGGAGGTAGTATGTAGACTATTAATATGGTGGCTCCCTGTGCCCCTTAAATTCCTAGTTATTTGGCAGTTTGCAAAGTCTGAGGCATGATGGTAGTCTCAGAAACTGTCTTTTTTTGGATAACCAAATTCCACTGGATAACACTCCCTGACAATAGAAGACAACACATGTGAAAGTAGCCGTGTCTCACTGTCTCAAGGACACCTGAGATCAACAACCTAGGAAACCATGCTCTCCCAGGCCACTGCAAACATTAGAGAAACTAGCCTCCTTGAGCTCTGGGAAGCTGGGCTGCTCAAAGCATCTAGTAAGAAGTGTTGTTTGAGGTCAGTGTTTTGGTGCCTGCCTTTAATCCTAGCACCGAGGAGGCAGGGACAGACAGATCTACCAGCACCAGGCCAGCCAGGGACACATAGTGAGACCTTGTCTAAAGAAACAGAGAAGTCTTATTTTGACAAGTTGGTGAAAGACATATCATTATCAACATAGTGTGTAAGGAAGCATGATTTAGACAGGCAATTGTAGAAACTTTCAAATATATCTACCAAATAGATAAACTGTATTTAATGAATTAAGTCAACTTTTTCTTTATTATAATATGTCATTAAATTTACTCCTCAGATTTTTCTTTTTCCATTTGTGGGTATGTGCACATCTGTGTTGTGTATGCATGCTCTGCAGGTGTATGTGTGTGAGTGTTGTGTATGCATGCTCTGCATATGTGTGTTTCTATGAGTGTTATGTATGCATGTGCTACATGTGTGTGTCTGTGTGTGTTGTGTATGAATGCTCTGCATATGTGTGTTTCTATGAGTGTTGTGTATGCATGCTCTGCATATGTGTGTTGTGAGTGTTTTGTATGCATGCTCTGTGTGTGTGTGTGTGTGTATGTGTGTGTGTGTGTATCTGTATGTGTTGTATATGCATGCTCTGCATGTGTAGATACATGGGGACATCTAGGTTAATACTAGGAATCACATTCAATAGCTCTTCCACATTATTCATTGAGGAAGGGCCTCTGAAATCCAGAGATTTCCAACACAGTGAATCTTTCTAACTTGCCTGTCCTGGAGGCCCTGTCTCCACATCAGAGGCCAGATTACAGGCAAATGCCTGGGGATATGGACTCTGGCCTTCACTCTAGCTTGCCTGGCAAATGCTTTAACAATTGAGCTGTTTCTCCAGTCCCTGATTGCCAGATTTCTAAGCTTCTCTGAGACACGTTGCTAGCTTTATAGCCACTTGAATTTCATAAAAATGTGTCCTTTAAATCTGATGCCAATATTTTAGTTAAGATATTTTATCATATGGTTTATGTACAGAAGTCCCACAATAAGTATATTAACTCTAAACAAAGGAGTGAGATTAAAACAATGATAAACCATAAAAAAAATGTTCCTTCCAAACTACCTGTTGGTCTAGTGACTCAACCTCTCTCTAGCTTCATAAATCACAACAGGGACCCCCTACTTCTCTTCTCTTCTTGATCTCTGACAAAAAGATCTGTGTTTTAACTTTTTTTTTTTTAAGACAGGGTTTCTCTGTGTAGCTTTCTGCCTTTCCTGGAACTCACTTTGTAGACTAGGCTGGCCTTGTTTTAACATATGTTAGAGTTATTAAGTTGTACAATAGTATATTGCAAATTTTGTCACATATGCTACATGTATGACAATCTAATCATTTAAAGTATCTGCTGTTCAGTGGATTTCAGGACATTTATTGTTATCAGCCTGTATATAATATCTATGCACCTGCATTTTTAAATCAAGGGTTTTGTTGTGTCTGGTGCCATTGTCTGTAATCTCAGCTATTTGGGAAGTAGGCAGATCCCCATTTGCTGTGAGTTCAAGGACAGCCTGGACAACTTATTGAGAACTTGTCTCAAGAAATAAAAAAGAAAAAAGAAGGTGGAAAACAGCTCAGCATGTCTGAGACCTGGGTTCAATCCCAGCACACACACACAAAAAATCATGGATACATAATTATTTTCTCTTATTAAGCAATAAAACTAAAGATATGTTCTTTTAAAACTTGTTAGAGAAAAATTCCTTTACTTTGGAAAAAGACTTCCTACATTGTTTACTTTGTATTGATTTTTATAAGAGCTACATTCTTTAGGGATTAAAAAATATAGCAATTTTTGCCTTGAGATATATTTCTAAGCTTGTAAAACAAAGTGTTCAACACAGGGTGATTGGAAATTACTGTATGGCAGAAAAGATTCAGAATATTACACGATACATTGAATGGGGCTCCACTCCTTGCTCCTAGGGAGAAACTCCCATACTTGAGAAGATGACCTCATTGGAAATGTGATTAAAGATAAGGCTGTCCTGGAGGAGGCCAGGACACAATCCCAGGATGATAGATATCCTCATATAAAAGGGGAATTCAGACACAGGTAGGTGTGCAGACAGAAAGATGGATGTGATCTCCACACAGACAAACTCCCACATGAAGGTTGGAGTCATATGTTACACCCAAGGGACCAATAGGAATGATTAGAGAGATGAGAACAATATCTCTCCAAGAGCCTACAATAGTGTGTCTGGCCGGCCAGCACCTTGATATGAGGTTCAGAGATCCATGACTATTCTCTTAGCTTGTGGCAGGCTAGCAAACCCCAGGATCCTCCTGTACCCGCCCTCCCAGTGCGGGGATTAGAAGCACACGCTTCCATGTCTCATTGCTTTTGTTTTTTAACATGAGTTCTGGGGATTGTTCTTGTGTTTATGCAAGCTAGTGTTTACTGACTGAGCCACTTCCCTGGCCTCAGGCTGGGGGCTTCTAAGTGGCTTAGTTTCTTTGTCCGTAGGAATTGAAAATGGGGATGAGCTTCCTCAGTGCATCTGAATCTTGTGGAGTTGCCTGCAGTTCAGGGACACCAGCTCTGTATTTTCTGGGATAGTACTCCAATTTCGGAGGGCTGAGCCCTGGCTTCAGAGGTTAGGATCAATCAGATCTGATAGTCTGAATTCATTTTAATGTCGTGTTTAGAATACAGCAAGCACTGTTCTATGTTCCTGAGCACTCTAAGTGACAGCTGGATTTAGAAAACAATAATTTGGATGTGACATTAGGTAACAAAGAAGGAGGTGTCAAGAATGCTGTTGCCTGATATCAATTGGTGTGACCTCCCCAGCTAGAGTTGACCACATCAGCACATCCATAGGTGGCTTCATTCAGCTTCTCAAGTCATTTCCAAGGGAAGGATCGTGTTATTATTAGATCCGGAAGGTGAGCCTCAGCTATGCTACCAGAGGGGAAGCAGTATCTGACACCATGCTGCAGAGCTGGGTGAGAATGCACGAGGTTCAACCCCCAACCTTCAGATTATCTGGTCTTCCACCTGGGCTGCCACCATGGGGCATTAGTTCCTCTTTCTGTAGTAATTTTTAGCAGTCTGGAAAAACATCACTTTTTTCCCTATCTGATTGTTTCCACTTAGGATTCCAAGTGGTGAAAATGTGAGTCACTTGCCAGTGGAGGCCACTGTGGAAAAGAGGGACTGACTTAGGAAGGAAGTGTGACGTCACCACCCACTCACTATAATCTCTGCTTTCCCATTCTAAAACAGCACACTTTCCTCATTATTTGAAGAGTGCACCTTTGAAGGGGAATGTTGGCCAAATGGGGTTGAAGTAGAAAGGGGCCCTGGTAGAGAAATGTAGCTCTGTTCAGAGGACTGCAGCAGTCTATCCTCAGATTGGTGACTGAATGCTCCTGCCTACATGTGCCAAGCACTGAGCAGAAGAGGGTGTTCTGTTGAGAATGCTTAATTCCAGGAAGGGTTTGTACAAATCAGAATGTTCAGATAATTTGTAAGAGAGATCAAGGACCATATTTAAATCGCTCCACAACATCCTATGTCTACAGGGTATTTTAATTTTTACTTAACTCTACTCAGAAAGACTACCACAACATTTTTATTTTCCTAGACTTTGGTTTCACGAAATAGTTTCAGAAATAATTGGACCATTGTGCTGAATTTGCAAAACCTGACTCTGAAATAGCAGCTTTCCTTATATACCATGGTGGATTCTGGAATGCAGAGCAGTAAATGCAGAAGAGTATGCATCAAAAACTGAGTGAGAACAGCAGTATACTCAAGGCCAACAATGTAGTTTCTTGTGTAACCAAAAGTCATTTATTAACTTATGCTGAATTGTATACAGGCCAGTCACTTGGTTGTAAACATCATTCCCCACTTGAAAAGCTTGGAGGAGGGGGATGGTGAGATGGCTCAGCAGATAAAGGCATTTGCTGCCAATCCTGGCAACCTGAGTTCAATCCCTGGGACCCCTATGCTGGAAAAGAATCATCTCTCATGAGCTGTCTTCTGACCTCCACAGGTATGTTTCAATATGCAAACGTCCACAGCTACAAATAAGCACTGCCCACACTTCTTTAGGAAAATGCCCGGAGGAGGAAACATACATGCATTTCTAGGTAAAATGTAATTCCCTTGAACATAGTTAGAAGTGAATTACCGGCTGTGTTGGATGTTACTGGCTTTGCAATGGCCTCAGATTTGGTTTCACAGAGGAAGTCATCGATGGAGGGGCTCAGGAGAGGTCTGCTTTCCTGCTGCTCATTCACCAGCTGAGAACAAAGGAACACGGGCATTAAAGGGCTTCTCTGTTAGTGTGCGGGAGCAGGTGAATGAGAATGCAGCCCTGCAACACAAGGGGACAAGCAAGCCCTACTGAAATAAACACAAACATAAATAAATCACAGGGTGGGGCAATAGAGAAAACAAAACATTACCATGGCTGGGGAAGGAGCCTTCAGCACTGTTAACATAGTTTGGATGCAGCCAAGGTCAGTGTTAAAGCTTAAGCCTGTTTCTCTCCCTCCTGGAGTGGCTTTAGAGTCACCTGACTTCAGCACATGAGAAAAGACACCTGTTCTATCACAGTTGCTATGGGCTAATGCCATTCTCTATCTGGACTGAAAGTTCTAGAAAGTATTGGAACAGTGGCTTCAGATTCCATGGTGATGGGCTCTCAGGAGGACTGGCTACTTGGTGTCTATGGGTGAGATGGACAGACACATGGACCTGTGTGGTTGGTTGGATGAACACTATTTTTGTTCCCTTCTTAAAAGCTCAAGGTGCCTAGAACAAACCCCTCATTTCCTTAGAATGGTTTTGTAGGACATAACAAATATTATTTGAGATGTGAAAATATTATTTTATTACCTGTCTAGGCATTTTGTAGGTATTTGTGAGAACCTTTAGTCTATGGGACTAGATTCCAATAGGCATAATGCTGTTTTCTCCTTAATTCAGTCTGTAATTTAGTAGACTTAACATTGTAACTGAAGCTGTTTTAGTGGGTTCCTAATCACGGGTGCTGGCCAGCTGTTTACTTTCAGTTACTCTGCTTCTCTTTCAGTCCATGATGTCTATAGTTAAGAGAGAAATATTCATCTACATAAGCAGTTAGTCCCTAACTAGGGAGTCTTGGTTTTCTGGGGGAAACATAGCTGTTTGGCTCTACTTGGGGTCCAGAAAAGATGTGCCTCAAAGTCCCTAGAATTTTAATAACTAACCTGTTAAGGTTTTAATATTTTTTAAAGAAACATAAATTAAGAAATAATGGGCTTTGGAATATTGCCAAGTCAAAATATTGAACTCCATTCATTATCATGTTATTGTGTCTCTGAAGTGTCAATGAAGTCGTTCATGCTCATCATAGACTGGACACCCACCCAAGTACACAGTTGTTACTAAAGTGCATCAAACCTCAGATCCCCATAGAGCTTTTTATAGAGAGTTAAACATTTGATTTTTATATACATTTGTGGATATTATTGTGGGATACCATAGAGAATGCCTTCCTTTTAGTGTTTAAGTTAACGACATTAGTCTTCAATTATTGTACATCCAAAGACACATTTCACTGGGAATCACATTTTCTAAGATGGGGGTGGGTTTTAACCTTTTTTTTGGTTTGTATTAAAAGATGTTCCTTTAACCTATTAATGAAATTCTGATCCCTTTGATTTTTTATTTTTGGACCATTCCTCTTGGCTATCACCCATGCTGTTTATTTTGAAATAGTTTTAAGGGTTGAGGGTTTGTGAGTTCCCTGTAGTTTCTGGGTAAGACACTTGAGTTTTTAAAAATGCTGTAGACAACTCAAGTTTAGGAATTAGCTAAAATATTTTCTGGCATAAATGTCCATTTTATGATCTGAATATGTGCTTCAAATCCCTGTCAAGGCATGTAAGATACCAGAAAATGACAAAATGGCCCACCCCTGGTGATTCTGTGTCCAGGTCTGCTTCTCATATAGGCAGTTTTGTACCGCTTTGTTCAGGGGATGGTTTCTGGGATCCAGGCATCATGTAGGGTGCAGTGATGACAGTTGCTCCTTTGACCCTCAGGATTTAATGCAAATTTCACATTCCTGTGAAATGTGGTGTGGATGCCACAGTGCCAAAAAGCTGATGTCACCACAACATCCTCTGAAACGTTACTCTAACAGACCTGCACTCACCAGGCAGCAAGGTCTGACTACCAGCACACAGGCCCCATTGGCTAATGTGCATGAGACACAACACAACTGTGACTTTAAAAGTATGAATATTTATGTATGATGTCACAGCTATTTCTTTGATAATCAGGACTTAAATAAGAAAGTCTAACTTCACAAACAGACAACTGTGTATAACTAAATTCTCTGTGTTGATTTAAAAAATATACAGGTTATTTCTTCACTAACATTTTGGTTTGGAGAAGAATTTAGATAGTGTTCAGTTTTGAAATGTTCATGTATACACAAGGGCTGACTTAGGGACAGGACCTATGTCTAAACACAAAGTTCACTTGTATTTCATACACAAGTGCCTGAAGGTAAGTTTATGTTGTAGGTTTTGGGTGTCTGACTCTGTTTCAGCTGACACCTGCCTTCTGAAGCCAGAGGCTTCTGCTCACAGCTCATTATTGGAACTTGGTAAGTTTTGGATCTTATTTCAGAATAGGAATGCTCAACCTGTATCATTTTTAGTTTAGATAAACACAAGTTACATTACAAGAAATGTTCTCTGGTACTCCCTCTTCCAAAACAATGAAGGGCTAAGAATTTATCCCTGAATTCTGATTTTTCTGTGCACCCAGATGCAGAACAGGCCTGAGTTTCTATAGATTAGAATATTGGGATGGTCAACTTCTGTAGGTATTTTTAGTTCTTATTGCTGAAAAACTACCCTGTATAGTTGGTGAATTCCAGAAAAACCATTGTTTATATCAGCATCTAAACAGAAAAACAAGTGAAAGGCACTAATGAAAAAGGGCTTTCTTCCAGAAAGCCTGCTTGTCAAAGGCAATAGGAATTTGTCGATGTTGCTGAGTCACTTGTTCAAATTTCAGATGCGTCTCCAAAGGAAGGAAGAACCAGTAGCCCTCTCAGATTCACTCAGCACCAGAGAAATGGGAACCGGGGGATGGTGGCTCAGAAAGGTTCCAAGAAGCCCAGGGCAGAGTCACGTCTCCAGTCTCCTAGACTCCTGCCTCTGCCGTGTCCTCCTCAGTGTCCTGTTTCTGACCACTGCTGACTCCAGGACTGATGGAAGCAACTGTGATAGCTATCTCCTATCACTCTGTCATTCTTGAGGTTTCACTCCAGAGACACAAAACAAGAGGGCACAGTGAACAGCCTTTAGAGTTAGTTTTTCCCAGGCTGGACCAGTGTGGTGGTGCTCTGGCTGAATTGGATGATGCTAGGGTTCCAGGTGAAGAAGATGAAAGGCCAGATGACAGAGAGCATGGAACACCCATTAAAATGGGTCAGAAAGAGCTTGGGCTTTGATGAAGATGTGGAAGATGAGGTAAGAAACATCATGAAGACAAGGGAAGGTTCCCTTACATGATCTGAAGTTAAGACACATTGAGGCTCACCCATTTACAGCCTTCACAGCTTCTATTGGGGAATTTCATGCAAAAGGTGTTCAAGAAATGGCAGACAAATGAGACAATGTCTTGGCAAGAATTTAAGGCACAAAAATGTGTATTTCACACAGTCCAATGAAATGGATTGAACATTGTTTTAGTCACAGCAGTGGTATTTTTAAGTGTGTAGACAAGATCAGCTTCCCCATGCCCTCCTTCTCATTCTTAAACAAGCAGATGGTTTTTCTCATGGTGATTTAAGAATAAGTGAATCTTCCAGGTTACAAAGAAAAAAAATCAAGTTGAATGGAATCCCCAAACAATTCTACTAAACTTTACTTTCAAATTGTGTGTTATGGATTCCCTCTTTATTCATCATCAGGGTAAAGCATATTGTAGATTTACTTCAATTCATTTGAAAACACTGTATCAATTTCCCCCATTTAAAGCATTGGTATTATTAAAATGTGACTCAAAGGTTTCTCTTTGCTAATAACTAAGTCAGGTGGCTGCAGTTTTGGTAATTAGATTCTTAGTAAGCAGATTGTCGTAGCTGAGTTTAGAAGGCACACTTCATTAGATGAGAGGTTTTTGTCTCAGTCCATTTCCCTTTCTTCTCTGACTGTGACCTCTTAGTGTTCGCATCAGTTCAGAGGTGGTTGGGGATGTAGCTCAGTGAGAGAAAATGTACCTAGCATGAGCAAGTCTCTAGTTTCAATTCCAAGCACATGCAAAACAAGTCCCATGTTGGTAATGGATACTTGCAGGCATCCCTATAATGGCACATCTTGACCTTCATCAGTGCAGGAAAGTGAGCACCTTTTGAATCATCTCCATATCTGTGCTTACATAGTACCACCATCTTAGTTTTAATGTCTTCCTCCTCACTAACTGGAACTGTCATGACATTAGAGACTAGCAAATCTCTTTTGGCATCTTATAGTAGTGGTTTAATAAATGCTGACCAGTTTTATGTAACTGGCTGATGGTACAACAGAATGATCATGTGGGCATCCTGGACTTCATCCTGAATTGGAGCAACCTATGGTGGTATTAGTGCTCTTTCAAAATGCTTAGCAACTTCCTAGAAAGCTTTAACATTCAGGTCTGTTTCCATCCAGGATTGTGTCTTTTAAATGGGGAATGTAGTGGCACCTAAGGGGCATTTTGTAATGCTGGTAAGGTTGCTAGTTTTTCTACCAAGAGATGAAGAATGCCAAGAATTAACATCTAAAGCAGTAGACATTCATTCAGGCCTATGCCAGCCCAACACCATCACCACTGACAAGAAGGACATGGACATAGGTGAATGGGAGGGCAAAGTCACCTCAAGACATAATCTCTTCACCCCACTTTTTATTTTAAATCATAAACTTGAATCTGGAGAGTTTGAGGGAAAATACTTCAGAAGACACAGAAGGGGTCTGAAGAAGGTAGGCGAGGATTGGCGTGAAGGGGTTCCTTGTCAATCAGGATTCAAAAGACAATTTACTCTTTATAGTTTATTGTTAATCAAATATTCAGCCAAATGATTTCAACTGAATGGTGAGCTATTAAGACTAGTCAATTGATGTGGTCAGTAGACGCTGCCACACAGATGCAGGCAACACGACCAGTTCCAATGGATTACTATCTCAATACTTCATTTGAACATACACTTGCCTTAGTTCCATTTTAACTCCTGTAATTTTAGTGTTTGAAAATTAATGTTATTATGTGATTTGAACCAAATTGTAAGGAAATATTTTATTTCAAATTATTTCTTTTATTTTTTGAGATTATAATATAATCACATCATTTCTCCCTTCTCTTTCCTCATTTCAACCCCTTCTTGCATATTTTCAAATTGATGGCTTCGTTGGAAAATATTTTGGTTTTAAATACATTCTATTGCTTAAACAAGAGTGCATAATTATGTTACTTACTTTGTGACTAAAATTTAACTTTATCTTCAAATAAATCTATCAGGTTTTTCATTAAAAATTGTGTCAACAAAGCAAAATGCATTTCAGATAATCAAACAGTATACGAGATATTAATTCCTGGCAGTATAGCTGATTTCACTTAAGGTCAATATTATGCTCTGTTGCTTAACATTTCAAATTTAAAGAATAATTTTTAATGTTAAAATGATAAAGCTGGTGTGTTGGCCAGTTTTAATTGTCAACTTGACACTATATAGAAACACCTGGAAAGAATGTCTCAATGAAGAATTAATTAGATCAGGTTGGCCTGTGGGCGTGCCAGTGGGCATTGTCTTGATGGTTAACTGAGGTACAGACATTTAGACCACTGTGGTGGCATCATTCCCTAGGCAGGGGACCCTGGACAGTACAAGAAAGGAGAAAGCTAGCTAAGAACAAGCAACCAAGAAGGCATGTATTCTCTTTTTCCTCCTAAGTGTGGATGTGGTGCTGTAGGTTTCTGCTTCCCTACAATAATGGACTGCAACCTGGAATTGTAAACTAGATGAGCTCCTGTCTCTCTGAGGTTTCTTTTTGTGAGGGTATTTGTCCCAGAAACAGAAATGAAACCAGGGCAGCTAAAAATTGGAAACAACTAATAAATAATCTCATATTTTTAATGTTGATATAAAATATTATAGTAATAGGTATGGGGAATTTTTAAGATCAGTTTGTGTCTATAGAAATAAAACACAAATATGCATCTGTACACTAAAAAACTCCCTTATTGTGTGTGACATTGTTGATTTGAAGTGTATGTGAATTGTGGGGTAGGTTTTCATTTATCATTTTGTTATATAGAACTACTTTATAGCTTATTAATTCCATGCAAGTTTAGGATTCATGTAATGACTATCAAAATAGTGATCATATGTGGAGGATTCTCTAAAATTGAATGTGAGCTATATCAATCTATTTATAAGCCAAGTTAACCATCATGCACCCCTTAAACAGTCTGACTTCAGAGCCTTGTCATGACTACTCTGATACCTGAGAGATTTAGGTATTTATGTACTAACAGCCCTGACTAGGCTCCACCCCCATTGCCCATGTTAGTTCTTCTTGTCACTGTCAAACATCTCCAAATCCTGGACTTAATTAAAGAATAGTCAATCAGACTTTCTCCAGGCAGGACAGTTAGATGTACACAATTAATCCATTTGTGGGGAAAGGAACTCAGATGTCATTCCACAGTTGGGCAGTGTTATTACTAAAAGTTATGTGTATATATTTAAGGCAATCATTTTAAGTTGATGATAGGAACCCAAATGAGGCTCTGTTTAGGAACCTTGAGAACATTTTCCCAGTTAAGGACATTGCTCTTTCTCTCTTTATCAAACACAGAAAAATTAGATTCCTATTGAGGGATAAGAAGAGCAGACAGAGCATGGAGCTGAAATGGGACAGAAAATGTCCTTTAGGCAGAAGAGATGTGAAACTCAGTTCTAAGACACTGAGCTCTGGAGGAAAAAGGGGCCCGGTATACCTTGATTCAAACAGCTAGGAGGCCAAATTTGTCAAAAGGAAACTTTCTCAAGTTTCCTTCAGAGAGAAATATACTCACTAAGGCTATTTTGTCTCCTAAAAACAAATCCCCATTTTCCAGGGCATAATCTTTGGGTACATGGATTTCCTGTCTATCATAAAATTAGATTTGCTTAGGTGTTACAGCTTACAGCAGTGCTGCTTAATATAAACAATAATAACTTTACACCATAAAAATCTTCAGTGGTCATAACAAGTAAAAATAATTTCAATAACGCATTTTATTTAACTCAGCATATCCAAAATATTTCAACATGCAATCAATAAAAATGATTAATGTAATAGTTTTCATATTTTGGGATTAAGTCTTCAAACCTTTTTTCTTTTTGAAACTTTTGCAGCATGTCTCAATTTCTGGAACCCAGATGTGTTCAGTGGCCATGTGACTAGTGGCCCTAGTACTGGAGAGGCCAGGCCTGGAGGAGATTTTTCCTTAAAAATTTGCAATCTGTATTTTTCCTTCAAACATTTTATCAATGTATGCCTGTTTACAAACTGTTTGAGTTAGCATTAATTTAGGGCATCATGAACTTGAACTTGTTTGTTTCTATAAATTAGTAATTATACTTTCTGGGGTCTTGTTTTTGAATCCAATCATCTGGCCAATTCTTCTGCTTTGTTTCATCTGCTGAAGATGGTATCACTGGTGAATGGCTAGCTAAGTCTTTATAAACATTCGTGAATAAACCATTGTAATCACGTTTTAAAAATGCTGAAATATTGGGCTGCTGAGTAAATAGTTACTGAACAAGGTGATGTAACACAGTGACCTTTTCTGTATTTATCTTTTATGATCATCCCAAAAGGGTAGCAATTGGCTTCAGATATGTCTGGCATCTATGATATGACAGCTGGTGTCAATATACCAGGGATGAAGATGAGTCCTTCTACTCAGCGATGTGTAGTGCTACACCATAGTCTTTACAAGACACACTGGGGCACACATGACACTAGGACATTCACACAATTGAGAAATGTGGCGTGACAGACAGACTGGATGCTGTGGTCGCTGTGCGAAGTACTCACTTTTTCAGCTCACTCTGCTTCTTTTTGGCTTGTGCATGACACTGGTGCATACCAGGGGAAAAGCCACTTGTGTGTCGTGTAAAAAAACATATCAGCTAATGAAACTACATTTGGCTGAGAAATTAGTCTATCATAGCTGTCACTGAGTTCCATAGAATTATCATTACAACAAGTGCATCACATTTTATGAATCAGAATTCTTCCTGCTGATTCATAAACTGGCCAATATGCAATAAGGATACAAAGCATTAAAGAAAGCGTTACACAATCTTCATGCAGTAAAGTCATAATCAGTCTCTCAGAAACAGTCCACACAACACTAGACAGATTTAAAAGGGCACACACAAATGTCCTGAATGTGAGAGGATGACGATATTTATGATTTCTTACCTAAGTTAAAATATCGAAAATATCATGTCTATGAAGTTTTAAATTCAAGCTTAGATATCATGTTGATATCAAACATGTGGAAATGATTACTGGGAAGTAACAGCAAAATGTAAGATTTGGGAAACTCGGAGATGGCTGGAGCCTGTCTTAATTGTGATTTCCCAAGATGCTTTGGTGCAGCACAAGAGCCTATGTGATCCCAGGCATGTGGCTCATCACCTGCCCAGAGTGTCAAGTGCTCACCTGCCAATCATTCACAGAAGTAACATGGACTGGGTATTCTGCATATAGGATTCACAAAGGTGTGACTCTGATGGGCAGGTGATCTTTGTAAAATGGTATATACTTCATAACGTCAACTCAGTAAAGGACAGACAACTTAATGACATTGAAGGAAAAAGCATCTTTTCTTTATGGACAACTACAGCAACAATAAACACACTCTGACAATGTAGAACTTCCCAATCCTAGAAATCTTTAATAACTTAAAACTTTATTTAATTTTGGTGTTATATAATTTTCATTACTTACAATGTGGCATTTAGAATAAAATAAAAACACACATGTTGGCAGCAGCTGGGGACCAGATCTGCTGATATTCTGAAAATAAGCCACCATAATTTAGCTTTTGACAGAAATGTGCTTCACGGGGCTGTAAATGGCCATTTTTCTAATTCTAGGCGTGTGCATAATCGAAAGAGAACTGCTGCATTTACGAAGGCGTTATGGAAGAAATGAAATGTTTAACAACCTAATCTAAATTATAAGATAAGTGCAAGAAAAATATTTTTCATCTCAGAATTTAAAACTGGGAATTGCACAAGGTGGTGATGAGTCGTGCTATAGATATTTATGGAGACTTTTACAGGGTGTTTTGGAAGTCCCCGGGCATGCGCAGGACCAGTTTCAGCACGCCTTCAATGACAAATGAGGACTTTTTTTCTGTGTGTGTTACAATAAAGGCTGAAAATGGCCCTTTAGTGCTTGAAATGGAGATGGTATTTCCTCATTGAGGCCACTAAGTGTGGGGAGGAGCCGAGAGCCATTTTCTGCATGGAAACTCGGGGACTTCCCACTCATGCCTGTAACTTAGTTATCGACATAAATATGTATAGACATGTGTAGTATGCAAAGTCACAACAGAAATATATTTAACATTTAAGAAAATTTAGAGCATCTGGTAAACTGACATATGTATACAATACGACTGGATTTATTCAGGAATTCGATTTGTTTGCTTGTTATTGGCATTTCTCAATGTCAACAAGACTCCTTTTAAAGAAGCAGAGTGTTATACTTGGATATACATTGTCTTCATTTAAAAACTAATGTTGAGTAATGAAAATTAATATCCATGATCAAGAACTAATTTTTTTCTTTTGTAATTTTGGCTTTAATTTATATTTTTACAGTTGTTTCATTGAAACTGCTTTAAAAAGATTGGCTTGTTTTGCTGTTTTGCTTTTTTTTTGTTTTTTTTGTTTTTTTAGCTGATGATCACATTTTTTTTTTTTGATACATTAACATATGTCAGCTTCCTACAGGAACCCTATGGGTCTGCCCACCTGTGATGTCACAGTAAGGAGGGGCTTTTCTTCTGCCGACTCCTCCCTCGGTATCTCCTTCATCACCATGGCAACAGCCTTATCTGCAGCCCTAGAGCCTTTTCCCTACAACAGTGAAACCAACAACGAATGTGTCAGGAGGCGTCTTGAAGTTATTTATGACAAGACAGGCTAGTGTTTAAAGCGCAATCCAACATGAGTGAAGAGGTGGGCTGCTGCCAGGGAATCTTGAGGCTTTTGGCTGAGGAGAAAACACACAAAATCTGAAAGATTATTTGTGAACTTTTAGTTAGCTGCTACTTTGTCACCTTTCACAGCGGACCTGTTTTACATAGTATTTTATATGTATAATATATTTGAAGGTAGTTAACATGATAGGAACATATTTTTATAGTATCAATTTTAGCATGCTATGACTTTCCTGTTGTGTTCGTTTATAAATGATGACTAGACAGCCCTTAGATAGTTTGGTTTGAGGCAGAGATTAGAGCCAGGATTTGATTTGCAAAGTGTTTTCTGAGTGTTCTCTGAATCTCATTTTTCAGTGAATTTGCCATAAAGAGTACACAAACTTCACTTCTTAAGTATTCTACAGTGGCTTCCCATACCAGGGTTTTACCCATGGTGTTCTGTGGGATGGTCTGACCTGAGTCAAGTAGAAGTTCTTCTAATTTCAATGTTTTTGAGACCGAGGAACTTCAGTACAATTTTAGACATGTCTTTTAACTGAAGAATTCTATAATTACACAAGTAAAATACCCCTCTGGGGCAGTGATTTTGCTGTGTCTGGTGTCAGTTCGTCTCATATAAAGAGAATTGTGAGACTGCAAGGGGTGTTAACCTTCTGTCCTTTAAGCTGACCAGATTATCAGGTTTATGAGAGTAAATATGAATATGTCATCATGGAACAAAACAAACCCCCATTTTCCCAACAATCTCTCAATACTTGAGAAACAAAAACTTTAAATGTTTTCAGGTCTCTTGCCAGAGCCTCTCTGGAGCAAATCATTTTATAATAAAAGCACATAAAATATTTGTGTTGTCAATCTACTTATTGCTGTCTCACAAAGAGACACATGGACAAGTGTCACATGTGTGTGTTGAGCGGGGCATTGCCTGGAAAGGGAATTAACTCCAGAACTCAGTAAAGCCTCACCTGATGCAAAACAAAAGGGCTTGGGTTATATTAGTATTTTAGGTGTTGCAAGGACACCTAAAAAGCAGGTTCCATTTAGGGACAAACCCCTCCGTTTATTCAGGTTCTAACCTTCTAAAATGTAGCCAGTCATAGCTTCTATTTATGTCAAAAAAGGAAACCTTTTTGTACAGTTAATAGATTTTAAGATGTGCTTGTTTTGATTAAGGGTTGCACTATTAAATGACAATGTGTTCCTTTCCAAGATGAATAGCAGGTAGTGGAGCTATTATTTCACCAATGAATCAGTAATAATTTGCATATGTGTTCTCAAAAGACCACATGGCATTGCTCCTTAGACTTACTGACTTCTGCAAGAATAAAGGTAAACTTGATGTTTCATTGCAGAGTCAATTGGGGTAGACAAGAATTCCAGGCTTCCTCTTTAATGAAGCAATATGGCTTTCCTAAAATAGATAACAGCACAATTCTGAATTCTGGGAAAAGATGTATTGGGGTACTATTCAGCCATTTAACATATCTTTCAGATATTAAAGTTGTTTGAGTGAGAGAGTGCATGCTATTAACTTACTATATGTCTATAAGCTATGCTCATTTATAGAAAAATATCTGTCTTATAACATTTATTTCTGCAACTTTTCAAGAGCAAAATCATTTGCGAAGAAGTCTTTCCATGCTCTAAGACGTTCTAATAATATAGCAATACACAAAGTGGCATGCTTGTATTCAAATCCCTGCTATGTTTACAGGAACAAATCTAGTATTCTAAGGTATAATTGAAAAGCAATAACTCAGACTCCTCTTGCGATGAGAAGGAAGATATCAATTGATAAGCATCTCAAAAAATTTCAGGTAAAATTTTCAAAATGTTATTTATTTGAAATGCTACCAATCTATAAACTACAAAGAGAGAATTTTTACATATGCAACTATAGTAGCTAGAATTAGCAACAGACATGCTTTTTACTAAAACAGAAACAAAAACCAAACAAAAATTAGTCCTTTCATGCTGAACTCTAGAACAAAGCAGTGGTCGGCTGAAAGGTTGAATCATAAACACATGCGGGGCTTTGCATTTCTTGCAGAAAAACCCACCAAAGCCAGGGTCAGGTCACTTTTTTGAAGACAGTGCCATTTTTTCTTCAAGGTTACACCTACTACCTGGAAAGAGTCATGACACCCGGGTTAGTTCCCTGTTGCAACTGCCAGCTTTTGTGCCAAAACCCCATGATTTTTGCTGTTTAACTAATGCGGTAGAGTCTGAACAGAGGGGAGCTCTGCAGGTTCCATCTTTGTGGCTGCAGACAGGATACCTGAGAGCCTATTATACGTGGTGAATCCACTCATCTATCCAAGTCCCCTCCCGTCTCTCTGTTGCCTTCATCTGCTGTCCTGCATCCAGGCTGGTACTGCTGACCATCCACCTAATCTGTAGGAGGCTGCTCCTAAAACTTAGAATTTGGCTGGTATGTGATAAAGTGACTCTGCTCAGTTTTGCCATCAGTCGCTCTGCAGAACTAACCGTAGAGCCACTATGGTGTGATGTTCTTTACAGAGATCAGTTGCTCAACACATTCCAAGATACTTATATCCACAATAGTTTCAACCTTATAAATATGACTGTACTGAAAGGTCAACACTGACTTACTATTTGAAACAACACGAAGACAATAAAAATGAAAACACAACTGGAAATACATTCAGGCAAGAAGTGAGTTATATACCTCATACCACATGAAGCCATGTACTCCTACCTCATGCTTAAAAAGAACAGGAAAGAAATAGATTAGAAAGTGATTAAAATTCATCCCATTAGGATGGCCCCAAGCTATTATTTCAGCCACTTCTTTTCTGATCACATGTGAAATTCACTTTTCCTCATTTCCTTGTTGAATTTCTTGAGATGTTTTTAAGTAGAAAACATTGTGTGCAAAGGGTAACAATTTCCTTGGTACTTTCCTGTGAGAACTCCATGATATATCTCTCATTTCTTTATAATTGCCTTCTTCAACAATAAAAGACATAAAATGTTAGCCTTTTAAACAATTCTGGAGAACAGTCTTTTTAACTCCTGTTAGGAAAATGGGAATGCATCACTAAAACACAGGGTTATGGCAAATGGCACTGGCATTTGTTATTTAAGAAAGCTCAGCTTTGACTCACTGCTTTTCCTTTTGGTGATATGGAATGAAAGATGCAGATCAATGTTGGATGTCACAAGGCTGTCTCAGACTGGGGAGCCAACATATGGGAATGGGGAAGATAGGGAGGCAGCATATGAGGACAGGGAGGATGGGGAGCCAGCATATGGGGATGGGGAGGATGAGGAGCCAACACACAGTGATAGGAAGGATGAGGAGTCAACACAAGAGGACAGGGAGGATGGGGAGCCAGCACATGGGGATGGGAATGGATGGGGAGCCAACATATGGTGATGGGGAGGATGGGGAGCCAACACATAAGGACAGGGTGGATGGGGAGCCAACATATGGTGATGGGGAGGATGGGGAGCCAACACATAAGGACAGGGTGGATGGGGAGCCAACACATGCGGTATGGGGAGGATGGGGAACCAACACATGGGCATGGGGAGGATGGGGAGCCATCCTTCAGATGATGGGATGCTGCTCCACACTTTGTTTCTCAGGGAAGGGAATGAAGCTACTGGGAGACAATGCCATAAGCTCAGCATTCTGCCAGATACCTGACAAAGCTTGGGTATTCTCATAATTTGGTTGGGGAGATACACCTCAGTTGGAAAAGTTGAGATTAAGACTGAATCAGAATGATTTGGCCACTGCTCATCTGTATTTGAAGCATAAGAGGGACCCAGAACCTCCCTACTAAACCATCGTATGTAAGGGCTGAAGGCAGCTCTCCCCTCCGAGGAAGTGACTGTTGTTTAGGATAGCAATCACATTTTAGGCAGAAGTCACTTTTCAGCACAATCACTCAGACCAGCCATAAACATACTGGTTTTGCATACATTTCTGGTTTTATGAACGAGTCTCAACTGTGTAGCCTAAACTGGCCCACCAATCACTATATAGTGCGGGATGCCTTGAAGTTGTGTCAATGTTCCTACTTCAGACTCCAGGTTGCTAGGATTACGGAAATCTTTTTCCATTCTAGAAGAATCAGCCAATCACACCCTCGCTTGAAAGCACATTCCCAAGGAGATGCTTTGGTTTCATTAATCTTCACGTACAACTAACCCAAGTTTCCCAAGCATGTGGTCTTTTTATTTTAGATCATAGCAGCTTTATAAATGCTAGCACTCCTTTGGTCCTTGCTAACATGGAGTGCCAGTCTGCCATCTTTCTGAAAATTTCCTTGACATCTGTTTTAGGTGCCTAAAACATTTAGCACACATAATTCACAGATACTCAGTTCATTTGTGATCAATCTGCTACTTACAGATTTTATTATGGCTACTGTGGAGTGTGTAATTTAAAATTTATTTATGTGTTTGTGTGTATGCGCATGCGCGTGCACATGTTGAGCTCAGTGGACAACTTGTGATCTTTGTTTTCTCCTTCCACTATGTTGGTTCTGGGGATCAAACTCAGGTCATCAAGCTTGGCAGCAAAGTGCTTTGACTGCCCAATTGTCAGCCCATGGAGTTTGCAATAAAAAACAAACAAACAAACAAACCACTTTTATTATCTTTAATCTATCTCCTTATCAGAGATACTTAATAGAAGAAATGGAAATGTACTAAGATAGAGGAAAAGCAAAAGATGACAAAATTAGATACCTCTCAACCTGGAACACAGATGGATTTTAGACATAACTTTGGTTTTGATTTTAAAAATCAATCCATATTGTGGCACAAAATGGAGAAACATCAGAAATGGGAAAATCCAAATAGCAGGCCACATCTCCTTAAAATATCCTCAAGCACTATATTTTATTTTGACAATATTGGGAATTAAATATTTCTCAGGATGAATGTTTAAAAGATTGACACATTCATGCTCATAATTGTGATTTCTGGCACACGCACTCACAAACACCTGCCATCTTCATATTTTTGAAATGGCACTCAGTTTTGTCCATGCTAGAAATGAATCCCACCGTGATTTCTGTGCATTGGGCTTATGCACCTGTGGGGAGCTGGCTGTGAGAAAGCCAGCTGAGCATTCTTTCTCTTAGGAAGGTAAATGCCACAGTAAGTGTTGTGGTCTCTTTTGACCTCAACAGGAGCAAATGTTAGAGTGGAGCTTGCAACGGCCTCTGAGCACTGGCCATTGTTACCCACCATTCCCACCTGCCATTTTCATGCCCTTTCCTAGATAGATGCAGCAGTGTTGATCTCTAGCACAAACCAGGCTTCTGCTTGGCCTGCTGTGAGTTCTCCTATACCCTGAGACCTCTCCATTTCCAGTGTTTTGTTCCTTTTTAAAGTTGTGGAAATGGTGCTAGATGCAGGCACACTAGTTCTCCTTCCTACCTATCTTGAAAGATGCTCGGAGTTCCCTCTACCCAAAGTTTTGTACTTTTCAAAAAGATTTCCTCTTTTTATTTGTGTGTGTGTGCATACATGCATGTGAGTGCAGGTGCCCTTGAAGGACAGAAGAGAAAACTGTATCCCCTGGGACTGGAGTTACAGGCAGTTGCCCGTTCGCCTAGTACCCTAAATTTCTGAGACATACAAGCAATTTGAACCTCTCCCTAGGCCCATACCATCATCCTTTATTTGGTAAGATGTGCCCAGCTACATTTGATTAGTGAAAAAGACTATGAGAATGAAGATCATGCTTATTTCCCGTGAACCATCTCATCTGGTGCAGGTCTCCATGGGCACATAGATATTTAAGTACATACAGTACACATACCTCTTGAATTTTTTTCTAATTAAATAAGATGCTCGCATTATATAACATGGCCATCTTTGGCAGAAAGCGATCCCAAGTTAGATGGAAAGTTTTAATTAGATGTTTAAGGAACTTCACACATATAAATAAAAATTCATTAAAATTAATGAAGTGTTGCCAGGCTAAGTTGCCTGAAGTTTGCTCTGAAGTATAGTTTTTTTTTTTTTTTTTTAAATTAACAGGATCCATTTTGTCCATAAATAGCATGGCATTTGTTCTTCTGGGGTTAAAGATGGCCTGCTTCCCTCCCTCCATGTTCTCAGATGGCAAGGTGACATCTGACATGACCAGGTTACCCTCCCCAGATGGCCAAGGTGGCAGCACCGTTTCCTATGGCTAAGGAGACCTCAGAACCACTTGCTGTTTCATCCCGAGACCAACTCCTTTCATTATGCCGCAAGCAACTTTCTCAAAGGGTGGACTGATTTAAAGTATTTCTTTTCTTCTGACCTCATTTTTATATTGGGGATGGCATAAATAATGTATTTGAAAATTAAGATATATAGAATGCATTTTTGTATGATAAATCTCAAATCTGTTATATTTTGAAAGGTCCTTGATTGCTATGTGAAGTTTACATCATCCTCTGAATATAACTCCAGGGTATGGCTATTATTATTAGTTTTGATTTCTTGTCAAATATCATTTGCAAATGAGCATCCTCTGAGGGGAGTTAGTTTTTAAAGAAAAGGGAAAGATTGCTTTTTTTTTTTAACTTGTCAATAATTCCCTGTCCTCTCTTTAGTACAAGCACTCTGCGCAAATGGACCTGAATCCCAACACTGGCAAAGAGCTGATGATATAAAGGTCACTTCCTACCTGCACAGATAGTTGCTGGGGCTGCTGGGGCCCAGGAAGAGGGAGCATGGCCTCTTTCTGAAGAGTCTTGGGGCCTGGCACCTAAGTGTAGGAGGCTAAGCTGGTGAATCAGAGGGCCTCAGAATGGTGAACAGTGACAACAGAAAATGGTAGGAGCCATGTACAGAACTTGGCTTCTTTTATTATCTTCCACACTGTCTATAATTGGAACATATTCCAAGACAAAAAGAATAAATGGGAATCTCTTCAGATAAATGTATAGTCACCAGAGAAATGTTCCCCTGGGTCACTCTGGTTTTTTTTAATGCCAGTGATAGGATGTGTTCCCCAAATTTCTAGTACATACACTAAAGCAAAGAACAGGTAATTAAAAAGGAGTTCTTCCTCCTGCCAAAGTAGTGGCTTTTAAATGTTGCATGTTGCTACCCTGGGGCAAAGATTAATTTGAGGCCCTCTCCCACTCTTCTCTTGAAAGACCTTCCAAAGTACTGAATCAGAATTAGCAAATCTACCTAGATGTTCCTTGGTAGAATTACCCTGCTATGTGTTTTCACTTTGGAGGAGAATTATTAACTACTGAATTGGGACTCACCTTCTTATGAATATTTCAGGAAAATTCTATTTCTAATGTTCCAAAATTGTGGCCCTGGAGCCCAATCAATTAGCAGCTTTTCTTATGTTCTGGGAGGTACAAGTTTTTTGTTTTGTTTTGTTTTTAACTTCTTTCTCAGTCACTGAAACACTATAGTTTTGCTGATGTAACTTAGAAAAAAAGTGAGTTCCAGAAACTAGACCAAACTGGGATAAGCACCTAGACAAGAAGGTCTGTAGCTACAGTGCCCCATGGCTCGACTCTCCTAAAACAGTCCCAGAAGTCAGTGAGGTTGTGGGAATGTCTACCCTGTTACTGCTCTCCTAACTAGCATGGGTGTAGGTGTAGCGAATTGGAGATGTGTGGCTTTGCTTTTCTCCATACTACTGGGTCACGCAAGTGCAGATTAACATTCTCCTTAATCTTGTGAGGAGTTGAGGGAAGTATGGACAGATGTTGCAATTGGGACTCATAGTCAGTCCAGTCATATGTGGCCAAGGGGATGTGTAACACGAATCTTTAAAAGGTCTTATTAATAAAAACAAAAACAAAAAACAGGAGCTAGATATTGGGGTGAATGCTGAAAGATCAGAGAAACAGAACAAGCCACAGCCAACCTCACCTTACCAACTTCTCAGCCTCCAGAGAGAGACTTCCTCTGACTGAAATCCTCAGCCTTAAGACCTGAGTTCCTGTTTCCTCACACCTTATATACCTTTTTTCTGAGTCCCGCCATATCACTTCCTGGGAGTAAAGGCATGTGTCCTTCCAAAGCAAAGATATGAGATCTCAAGTGCTGGGATTAAAGGTGTGTGCCACCATGCCTGGCTCTGTTCCTAGAGTGGCCTTGAACTCACAGAGATCCAGACAGATCTCTGCCTCCTGAGTAATAGGATTAAAGGTGTGTGCTACCACTGCCTGACCTCTATGTTTAATATAGTGGTTGGCTCTGTTCTCTGATCCCCAGATAAATTTTATTGGGGTTCACAAATAAAATATCACCACAGGGATGACCAGCTACCAGTGCCAGTTGGGGAGAGTAAGGGAGGATATTGGGCCTATTTACTGGCCCAGTGCAATTAGAGTCAAGACAGAGTTCCAACCCTAGCTTTGCCTTGTATTAATGCTCTTGCTAAACTTTTATTTTTACCTCATGGAAATAAAAACTATATGCTTCAAAAACATGACCTAGCCACATGAAAACATTTCCCACAATGCCTGGCATATAGGAGGTACATAATAATTGATAAATTATGAACTGCTGAGCCAATGGACTCTATTAATCTGAAAACATATAATAACGTGCAATGGTTGTATTAATTCATGGAATAAATATCCATAGTTCAATCTAAGCTGTACCTTGTCCCTGGCTGACAGAGTCAACCTGGTATATTGTGGCTTATATATGATGACATCAGCTTCAATGGTTTCCAGAGGGGACTTCACATGATAGAACTCCTGGGATACCCTGGTGTTGAAAGTAAAACCAATTCCCTTTTCATAATCACCATAAACATGGAATTCCCATTGGTAGGTGTATAATCACCATTTTTCTTAGTTCCAAATATAGGGCTTGTTATAAGTATCAATAGACAGAAAAATAGGCTCCTGAATTTCTCATGGATCAGCAAGCTCCAGGTTCAGTGGGAGACCCTGCCCAAGAAATAAGGTGGGAAGTGATAGGAGAAGGCATTTGATATCAGTCTCTGGCCTACACACACACACACACACACACACACACACACACACACACACACACACACTTTGTTAATAAGAACAAAGCCACAAAACACTGCTCCATTTCCTCCTGACCCATGCTTACTGGCATCTGGAAGGCTGGAACAGGGAGACAACCAAAAGAGTGACTGAACATTCAGTATTGAGATTGTGTCTAAATCCAAGACCTGTGGTCTATAGTTTATCCTTGTGTTCTGAGGACATAAGGGACCCTTCTGTCTTTCTCAAGTGTCATAACATTTGAGTATCACCTATAAGATGTTATGGTGTGCCCCAGCCCAGCTGTGTATGTGTATGGCTTCCTGTGTGTGGACACTGAGGCTGAGTGTAGCCTGAGTTGACAGAGCACAGAGAATGGAGTTAGAGACTGAGGTCTGACCTCCACCAACAGCAGTTTCCTTTCTTCTTTGACCTTGGGCAGAGAACATTGGTTTCCTTTAAGCTGTCAAGCAAGAATGAAGTGGAAAGCAGCCTCATTGCCTCTGTAGCATTTTTGTTAGACTCAAATGGATAATTTATGTGAGGGTGACCTTCCGTATACACTAATAATGCCTTAAATCAGCACAATACCATTAGCTGATTCAATTATAGTCTATATGCATTGGGGAGCCCACAGTGTCTGAAAGAACTATTTATTGCTCTGAAATAGTAATCTGATAAAGCCGCGCTACAGTGAAGTGAAAAGTGAATGGGCTCTCCCTGACAACAGGAACCCAGGAGAGTCTGATGGGGCTCTTTCAGTTACAGCTGTAGACCTTCAAAGCCTGAAAGGTTGCATTGATTCATAGGCCATTTCCTGTGCTCTGGGGTTGACTAACAGTACCATATGAACAAATCTACTTGAGCAAGCATACATGATTGCAGTAATGATGGCTTTCAACTTGAAAATTCTAAGAAAGAGTTCAACCAAGAAGACTTTAAGATTTTGGAAACATTTTCAAGTTACAAAAGATTCACTAGTTTGCCTGATATATTGACATCACCTTCATATCTTACTTCTTGTGTGTTCATGTATATGTGGTTATACATGTGTGTACATTTGCATGTATGTGCATATATGTGAAGGCCAGAGGACAGCTCTGGCTGTCACTCTTCAGATGCTGTCAACCTTGACGACAGGGTCTGTCACTAGCCTGAACGAAGCTCACTAAGTACGATAGACTGGGTAGCCAGTAGCCTCATGATCTGGCTGTCACTGCTTCCCTACTGCTGGAATTACAAGGCTGCACCACCATGCCCAGCTTTTGTATGGTAGGGTTAGGGTTAGGGTTTTGTGTGCTGTGAGATGTTCTGTATGTCAAATCTGTTGCTCTGATTGGTTAAAATAAATAAAGTGCTGATTGGACAATAGCCAGACAGGGAGGATAGAGTAGGTGGGACAAGGAGAAAAAAAATTATGGGAAATGGAAGGTTGGATAGAGAGACACTGCCAGCCACTGCCATGACAAGAAAGATGTAAGGTAGTGGTAAGCCTCGAGCCACGTGGCAAAGTATAGATTAATAGAAATGGGTTAATTCAAGATAAAAGAAGTAGATTACAAAAAGCCTGCCACGGCCATGCAGCTTATAAGTAAAATAAGTATCTGAACGATTATTTTATACATGGGTTATGGCACTGTTAAGGCTTGGTGGCACCTGGAGAGAAGCTCTCCAATTACATTTGTGCTTGCAAGGGCAACATTATTACTGGAGCCATCTTGTCCTTCATCTTGCATCTGATTCTGACAGGTTAGCACAGTTGCTTGGCCATTTTGTTCTTGCTTGTATTGAGTTACTTCTATTTTCCTGCCTATGAAGTATGAGCACATATATCTCCCATGCTGGGTTGTCCACGGGCTGTGTCTCAATGAGGAGGAGAAATTTGACAAGATCTTTAAGTTGCTTATGAAGTTTTCCTCAACCAGATATAAGTGAATTCCCTGCCAGTCTCTTTCTGACCATCATACACACATATATGGAAAGAGATTAACATTTAAAACAGCTTTGAATTGAACTCCATTCAACCTGTTAAATAATGCATTATAGTCTCTAGGTCCCCAGATAAGAGGAACTTCATGGCCCTGATATTTTGTTATATAAATTGAGGGTGATACTGAATCTGGATAGATCTTACAGATATAGGAAAAATCATTTCTTTAATAGTCATTCCTATATTAGTATATGATACTTTATCATTACAATTGCTTATTTATTTATTGTATCTACTTATCTATCATTCTATCTATCTGTATTTATAGCTTTCATCTATCTACTACCTCTATGTCTATCCTCTATCTGTGCCTCCCTCTTTATATATAGACACATTCATGGCACAGCACATGTGGGATGACTGAGGAGAATCTGAGGGGTTGTTCTCTCCTTCCACTATGTGGGATCTTGAGACCAAACTCAAGTTGTCAGCCATGAGCCATCTCACTGGCACAACATATGCTATTTTTATTACAGCTTTGAAAGGTCCTCAGAAAGCAGAAGTGTCTTAGACTCTCCACTTAATTTTTTCCTGTAAACACTGAATTAAAGAAAGCTCAAAATACTTTCATCCCATTGACATTTCTGTGTATGAAAGCTTACATTTGCTCCTACTTTCTCTCTTCCATGAGCCACATCACAGCAGCTTTTTCTAGTCATTTGTAACTTATTTAAGAACAATTGGGGTAGGGGATTTAGCTCAGTGGTAGAGCGCTTGCCTAGAATGGGCAAGGCCCTGGGTTCGATCCGCAGCTCCACAAAAAAAAAAAAAGAACAATAAGACAAAAACAAAAATACCTCAAAATAAAAACATAAATTATTCTCCCTCTCTCCCCCCTGTCTCTGTCTCTGTCTCTCTCTTACCTTGAAGAGAATAATTCCCACTCTACTTCAGAGTCAAGGATTTAGTAGCCATCTAAAAGCACAGCTGGGAGGGGGGTCTCCAGGAGAGGACAAATGTGGGGAACAGCCCTGGAAAAACAGGCATGGTGCTGAGCTAATAATACAGTGTGTGCTGGGGAGATGCACTGTTGTATAGCCATGGCTTCCCTTCTCCAGGCTCGAGCTGATGGGAACCATCCCCCCCCCCCACACACACCAGTTATGCTTGTTTTTTAAAGCTTTACCTCTAAGGTGCCCTTTCAATTTCTCAGTGTAAGGTGCTTTCCCCAAATTTGGACTGTTGAGGGCTTCCCGGGGCAGTTCCTTTAAGGCAGTGGTTCTCAACCTGTGAGTTGTGACCCCTTTGGGGGTTGCATATAAGATATCTTGAATATCTGATATTTACATTACGGTTCAAACAGTAGCAAAATTATAGTTATGGAGAAGCAACAAAAAGAATGTTATGGTGGGGGTCACTACCACATGAGGAGCTGTATTAACGGGCCGCAACGTTAGGAAGGGTGAGAATCACTGCCCTAAGATCTGCTTCCCATGCTTTCCCTTAAGCTATCTCAGCAGCTTTAGGTTGAATTTATATGTTTATCATTAACTTCTTGGATAGTAGTTAAAGGTTAAGTTTGTCTTCTGACACACAGTTTACCCAGACATGAACTCTGTGAGCCACAATACCAAAGTGACACAACACGCTAAGCGCAAGGCTGCAATGGCAGCATGGATGCTGCAGAGCGAACAGCTCCTTTCTGGATGGATTTAAGGTCCACTGCAGAGGAGGGAACACATGTCTTGTTCCATAAATCTGCACAAGAATTTATGGTTGGGGAGCTCAGAGGTCCCAGGGTGAACATGTTACTATTGTTTTGTTAAACTGACATAGCATCAAACTGCCCTCTGAATTCGTGTCTCTAATACTTGTAGATTAGCAAAGCCCTCCAACCTCATCAAAGAAGTTTCTTTGCACAGTGAGAAGTGGTTAATGAAGAAACTCACACCTGTTCAAAAGGCAGAGAATAATTGTCTACAGAGTGTCAGCCACAAATGGGGCATCTATACCATACCCTCCCACCAGGGCTCAGGGACCACTGCAGAAAAGGGGCAGAAAGATTTTCAGAGCCCTAAGTAAGGGAGGCCTGGTGTGAAATGGTGTCTTTTGACATGGTGAGACCACTACATTCATGAACTCACAGCAGCTCCAGCTGCCTGCAAAGATATGAATGAGATCAACCCAATCTATGTTTCAGCAATGAGTGGGGAGGGTCCATGAGTCTCCACCCCTAGGTGAGGCGCTTCTGGGGTGGGAGAATTAGAGTTTTTGTTGTTGTTGTTTTTAAGGGTGTGGGTCCTGGCCAGTGGCTCACCCTCCAGTGGGTGACCCACACTCATTAGAATATGGGAAGCACCAACAAGAATCAGTGGGTTATTAAAAACCAAAATTAACAGGAAGCTGGGAGGGAGTAGGGAGGTGGGGGGTAGATCTGGAATGAGTAGGGTCAATATGATTAAAGTACATTGTGTGAATGTGTAAAATTCTCAAAGAATTAATAAATATTTAAATATTGAAAAAAGGAGAGAGGAAGAGATGAGCTAGAGATAGATAGATAGATAGATAGATAGATAGATAGATAGATAGATAAGATAGGATAGGATAGGATAGGATAGGATAGGATAGGATAGAAGAGAGAGAATAATCTACAAAAACTCTTGATAGAACAGAGGCAGGAGCTCAGAGCCAGAGACGCCAATACCCCCAGCACTCAGTTTTGTGGAATTGCACCTCACAGTGCCTGAGAGTTTGTAGTCAATCTTATATTAAGCCAAAGATTCAGGGTGACCCAGCTGGCATAGAGGTTAAATAAACCACAGAGAAGAGACTATAACTTTAATAAAAAAAAAATGCCTTAAGGAAGGACTCGTGTATTTGAGTTCACTGGTATTGAGACCCACACAAATTAACTTAGTGCGGAGACACCAACAAGAGTCACCAATTTTGGAAGATTATTGGAAAAGCTGAAAATGGCAGAGATGTTTTATATGAGAATGCAGTGATTACGTGTTCTGCTTGGGGGAAGGTGGAGCACCCTTTCTGATTAAACACATTTCCTGAGCAATATCTGTTTGAAGGAGGCGTGGAGCATGCAGACGAAGCTGGTCCCAGAGAAGATGGCTGTTATTAGGTGCTGTCTGTCACCTGCAGATGTGGAACAGCCTCTCCAGACTTAACTGAAGAGAATCTTAGTAAGAAGAAGAGGTGAGCAATGGAACATTTGAATAGTGAATATAACACCAAAATGGCATGCAGCATGATACAGTTTCCAGCTGAGTCTCATCAATAGATCTTTAGGTTCATGACAATAATGTTTTCACTCCATAAAAGAAACATGGGAAGCCAAAATAAAAAATTTTCCCAAAGACATGCAACTAGCTAGTAGAGTGGTAATGGTAGCAAGTTGAATATAGTTAGCCTTCAGGGTCCAGGGGTGGGTACTAGTTCCAGGACCTGCCTTAGGTAGCAAAACCTGAAGATCAGGTTACTTATGTAAAGTGATGCATGATGCACATCTTCCCACATACTCTAAACCATCTCTAGATTAAGCACTGAAAATGATGTAAGTACTATGTCAGAGATGTTATGTCATACTCTTTAAGGAACTATGAATGACATAGAAGAGGAGCCATGCTAGGATGTATGAAATTTGTTCTTGAATATTTTCAACTTGAGGTTGGTTGAATCCAAGGGCAAAGGGGCCAACTGCAGTCACTGCTTGAGCATTTTAAATGTGCCACATACGGTTACTACAAACACCATTTTCAGTGTGTGTACAGGTGTGCATGCACACATGTGCACATGTGTGTGGAGGTCAGAGGTCAGTGTTGGGTATCTTCCTCCATCATTTCTCTCTAGCTTTTTCCTGTTTTTGAGAAGAGGCCTTCCAATGGGGCCTGGGATTTGCTTATTAGTCCAGCTAGCTGGCCAGTGTTCCCCTGTCTCCACCTCCCCAGTGCTTCAATTACAGGAGCAGATTGCCTGGCCCAGCTTTTTTACATGGGTTCTGGGGATCCAAACGCAGGTCCCCATGCTTGTGAAGAAAGCATTTCACTCATGGAGGCATCTCCCTGCCCCAGTTTATATATATACATATTGCATGGCACTAGATCATCAGAGCTCTTTGACTGTAAAATTTTATCATACCCATTTTACAGACCATGAAGAAATGAAGGGACTGAAAGGTGAGGCAAGAAGAACTACCAGTCAGACCAAAGCCACAAGCCCAGAGTCTGTTTCTAGCTACTGTGTTTTGTTGGCTTTCTGCAGTGCTGTGATTGAAAGCAGAATCTGTCAAAACCAGATGCACAGACTCAGTCATGCTGCCTGTCAATATCAGCATCCACACTTGCAGCGAGGCCCTCTGCTGTACTGGTAGGTCCCACTGGACACTTAGGATTTATACTGTCGTTTACTTCCTCCTTGGACAGAAGCCTATGGATTCCTGGCAGCCTGTTTGGATGAACCCCTTCATCACAGGCCCATGTCTGGGTGGAGTGAGAGCCAGGATCTGTGCCTTAAGCTCATGGCCTCTTCTCTGCCCCCGGCACAGTTATGTTAAAATCCTGGTGTTTTAAAATGCCATGGAGGTGATTCATTAGTAAAACTCCCTCTCTACACCTCATCAATAGGCAAAAAGCCCAAGTTTAATCCCTGTGCTCCCACTTAATGAGGGCCATCTCTATGCCTTTACTAGCTCATCTGTCAAGTGGGACTCCTGTACCCATTTCACAGTATTGTGGCGGAGAAGCCTGGGGTAGAGACTGAGCACTGTGGACACTTGGGAAACCTTTGTTTCCTTTTTATCCTTGATTGTTCCTTTGTTCATCATCTGACTATTCTCTTTGGCAAGACAAAAGACCTCACCATTTCGTGTGTGTGTGTGTGTGTGTGTGTGTGTGTGTGTGTGTGTGTGTGTGTGTGTTGTAGGTGCTCATGTGCACATTAGCACATAGAGGTTAGAGGTCTTCGATTGTCATTCCTCAGGCACTTTCTACCCATCTTGCTTTCTGAGATAGTTTCTCTCACTTGCCAGGCACTTGTCATGTAGGCCAGGCTGGCTGTCTTTCAAGCCCCAGGATTCCCCCCGCCCCCAGGATACTCCATTGTCGAGATTATTAGCACACAGCATCACTCCCAGCATTTTTTTAAAGCACAGGTTCTGTGGAGTCTTTTATGCTTGCAAGGCAAGTGCTCTCTTGACTAAGCCACCTCCCCAGCTCTAGTGCCAACTGTATTGAGTTTTAGAGATGTGTTCGGGTGTTTTACCTGCATGTATGTCTATGTATGCCTGGTGTCCTTAAGGGCCCGAAGACAGTCTTAGATCCCCCGGAACTGGTGTTACAGATAGCTGTGACCAGAATCTGAGTGGTGGAAATTGAATCTGGGTCCTTTGGAAGAGCAGCCGGAGTTCTTAACCATGGAGCCATCTCTCCAACACCCTCATGTCATTTTTAAATGACACAATTACAATGCCTACTTGTGCATACACATGTACTTGTATGTGCTCTTCCAAAGGACCCAGGTTCAATTCCTGCTGCTCACATGGTTGCTTACACAGTGGAATGAAAACATGTGAGAGCTTTAAGCTATGAACCTGGAAGCTCATCCTCCAAACAAGGACTTGGCTTCATTCTGGTGGTTTTGCATGCATTTATTCTGTGCAGATTTTTTTTTTTTTTTACATATAGAACAGATAGCGTAAAGTGAGTGAGGTAATAAAACACTGCCAAACCTGTTATGTGGGAGAGCAAACAGGATCCTTAGGACACTTCAGCAGTACTTTGATAATACTGGAGTGAAGGAGCAGGGCATGGATTTGGGTCTGGATTTAACTCTGAAGTTGAAGATTGTCCCACAGTGACAGCAAGCTGCCTTTTTCTACAAGCTTGAAAGCTATTATGAACCAACTCCAAATAGTTCTGAGGCTTGTGAGAATCTTAACCAGGTAGAATAGCTCCTTGAGCTCCGTTTCAGCAAACATTACACAGATCTGTCACAGGCACTGGAGTCACACTTGATAGAACTTGGGCTCCAGGCTTCATGGATACTACTGTGTGCCAGCCCAGCATCTAGGTGATGTGTGTTTCTTCTGAGTAATTCATCCTCAAGCAGAAATGCCTGCTGCTGGGGGGGCAGCGGGTCTGCCATGATTAGGGCATGTGTACACTCTGTTTCCGTAATGAGAGCATTTTTCTTACCTTCAAAATTTAAAAAGAAGAAAATCCCCCAAAATTCAATAACTTCTTGAAAATAGTTCAATTCTAGAAATGCTTGCTCTTCTTAGCTCCCTGGAGATTCACTTGACAATTTATCCATCAGAAAGGACAAGGAGGTGCTTCCCATAGTTTCCTGCTTTCAAATTTACTGCCCAGAGGTAAGGCAGAATGGACAGGAGAGAGGAGCTCTGAAGGTTGTGATCTAGACAGAATCTCCATAGTTTGTCTGTGGGCACCTCTATGGTGTCTGTCTGTGGGAATCATTTCATTTTAATAATTTTTTCTTTTTTATTTGTTCTTCTCTTATATGTTACCTTTTGACCATAGTTTCCCCTCCCATCTCTCCTGCTAGTCCCTTCCCCCTATTCCAGATCCACTCCTCTTTCCATTTCCCTTGAGAAAAGGGCAGGTCTCCCAGGGATACCAACCAAACATGGCATATCAAGTTGCAATATGACTAGGCACATCCCCTTGTACCAAGGCTGAATGAGACAGCCCAGCAGGAGGAAAAAGGATCCCAAAAGCAGGCAAGAGTCAGAGATACCCCCTCTCCCTCTCCCTCTGTTAGTAGCTCTCTGTGAGAATCGTTCATGCTGTGTGTCTTTTAGAACCTGTAAGAGGTCTGTGTGTGTATGCTTCAATGGTGTCTGCCATTTCTTCCTTCTGCTGTAAAATAGGCTCCTTCCTACTCTTTCCATTGTCAGAGGAAAACTCACAGGCTTCCTTGATCTCCTTTCTCAGGTTCTTGCTGATTTAGTCAGGTTGGTCCTTTAATAAAACCAAAGGCCTACTCCACGAGAAAGAGCCCATATCCAACACTGCTTGGTTAACCAAGAACAGAGACTAGACAGCCCAGAGACCTGGGGTAAAACCAAACATAATTGTCTAAAAAAAAAAAAAATCAATAAATGACTCCTAATGATATTTTGCTGTACTCATAGATCAGTGCCTTATCCATTCATCATCAGAGAGGCTTCCTCCAGCAGCAGAGGGGCACAGATACAGAGACCCACAGCCAGACAGTATGTAGAGTCTAAACTAGAGATCTCCATTAAATCCCTCCCCTCAGAGCTCAGGAATCCTGTGGAAGAGGAGGTGGAAAGATTGTAAGAGTCAGAGGGGATGGAGGACACCAGGAGAACAAAGTCTTCTGAATCAACTAAACAAGGTGCACACAAGTTCACAGAGCCCGAAGCACAAGCACAGGGCCTGCATGGTCCTGCACCAGGTCCTCTACGTGTATATTATAGACATTAGCTTAGGATTTTTATGGGACTCCAGACTATCAGAACAAGTGGGTCTCTGACTCTTGTGCCTGCTCTTGGGACTCTTTTCCTTCTGTTAGGTTTCTATACCCAACTTCAATTTGAAAGTTTTTACTTCATCATATTATATTTTAATTTGTCATGTTTGCTGTTTGTTGCTTAGAAGCCTGCTCTTTTCTTTTCTTCTAAAAAGATTTATTTATTTATTATGTATACAATGTTCTGTCTGCATGTATCCCTGTAGGCCAGAAGAGGACGTCAGATCTCATTACAGACAGTTGTGAGCCACCATGTGGGTGCTGGGAATTGAACTCAGGACCTCTGGAAGAACAGCTAGTGCTCTTAACCTCTGAGCCATCTCTCTAGCCTGCCTGTTCTTTTCTAATGAGAGACAGAAAGGGAGGGGAGGTAGGGAGGAACCAGGTGTTGTGGAGAAAGGTGAAACTACAACCAGGATATATTATATGAGAAAAGAGGCTATTCAAAAACAACAACAGCATCCAGCCCCCACATGGTAGGTGTGTGTGCATTTTGTTTTCTGGTGTGAGTTTAAGTAAGACTCATTCCAGTAAGGCAGCCCAAGTTGGCTTTGGACTTGCTATATGGCCAAGGCTGGCCTTGAACTTCCAATCCTCTTTCTCCTACCTCCTGAGTGCTGAGTACATGCCTGGTATGTGCAGTGCTGGGAACAGACCTCAGAAATATTAGCTGTGTTGCGGTTCTTCCCTCTCAGTTGGCAAGAGGCTTCAAATCTGGGGTGAGGGAGGCTTTGTTTCCATGACCCAGGAGGACTTTCTCTCTTGCTACTTTGTTTCTCTCCTATTGACACATCCTCAACAATTACAGGGATTACAGGTACCCACTATTGTGACCTGCTTTTCACATGGTGCTGGGGCTCCAACTCTGTGCTTATGTGGCAAATACTTTACCTACTAGTCATCTTCCCAGCCCCTAGGCCTTTCCCTATTCTTTCCACATTATACAGTGGCATCATACCAGAGGATAATGTATGAAGTATCACCATGCCAATCAAACACAGGCTTCAGAAACTCACAGACTGAAGGACTTCATTAAGCAAGCAGTCTGCACAGGCAGAGCACATCTTTTTGAAGCTGATTCATTTCAGCTAAATTACAAGTATGTCTCTGTTTGACTACCTGCACGGTGTCCATGTGGAGTTTTAAAATACCTTTCCCTTCCATCTTCATGACCATTCTGTCAGTGCTTTGCAACCCACCAAGTATTATCACTTCATCAGTGTCCTGCACGGTCTGCAGGGGTAGGGATGGTGGCGGCAGTGTCATTGGGAGCATGGTAATGAAACGCAGGCACCAGAGTTCTGCAGAGATAGCCTGACACCATCTGTGTCTCCAGACATTCATTCACACTCGAATTCTGGCCCAGCCCCTTCCATTCCAACTCCTACACCTTTGGCAAGAAATATCCACACAGCTGGATTAGATTCACAGGATGTTTTTTATTTTTTGCCTCATTAAGGTCTAGTTTCCTTCCAGCAGTATGTGTTTTCTTCATATATTAGCCCAGAAATCATTCCAAAGGAAGAAAGCATTTCAGAGAAGTGCTTTGGGTAAAGGCTTGGGAGAGGGGAACAGAATCACTTTGTTTCTGCATTATGCATCAAACATCCACATAAGCCTCCCTCCTCCACATCCCAGAGTGAATTCTTCAAGAGCCCCCACTCCCACCCCTGAAGCTAGCAAAACAGGTTTGTGGACACCGTGGTTGTGTTTGTGGTCTGTAACATTTCAGATTACAGAACACTAAGTAACCAGTTAGCAAGTATTGTCAGGCTCTGCATCCATAATGTATGGTGACAAATAGCCCACATTTTGCTTTTCACTCTTAATAGAGCCTCAAGCTTTTCCTATATTTGTCCATAATGTCTTAACTTTTATTGTCTTTCTCCAACACTCAGCTGCCAGGCCATACTTTTAGTTATCTACTATCTCACCATGATGACGTCAGTTTTTTCTATATTTGTCATTTAAAATTATTGCTACAATAAACAAGCTATTATATAGGCTACATATTTTCCAAGAGGCAGATTAAGGTCACTTATTCTTAAATTTAGGGATATGATCTTGATTTTTAGCAAAACAACCAACCAACCAAACTCTATAAAACCCAACCACCAAGCAAGAATTGTACAATTACTGTGTTAACATTTCAACATTTCAATTACATGTTTACTCTAACACTGTGGTTAAACCTCTTACAATTCATACAATGAATTATAGTAAAACATGTAGATAGATAAAATTTTTAAAGGAAATGTCACCAGGACAAGGTTTTTGATGGATTATGTTGGATGTTGTTTTCTCTCTGGGTGTATTATTTTGTACTCCAACTAAAGACATTAATTGAAAAAAAAAAAGAAGAAAAGAAAAAGAAATTGTGGCCACACCTCCTGTCCTGTCATTCACCTGTCAGAGCGCGTGGCTCAGGAGCACTTGCCTCCTCCTCCTGTTTTCTCCTCTGCAGCGTTCATCTGCACCTAGGCTGCTCCTATACCTTTTTAGGCAACACTTTTGTTCACTTTGGTCTTAATTCAGTAAAGTCAAACTACAAGTACTTGGAGGAGCCTGGGTTTTGAGCATTTGATGTGCTTAATTGTTCCTGTGTTTCCAAAGCTTACTTTATCACAAAGAGATACTCACTAATATTTGCTTAATTCAGTCAAAGCTATAACAAGTAGTCATTCCCAATGGCTTAGACTGTACTAGCAGCACCTGCATCATCCTCTTTGTGTGTGTTATTTGTTTTATGTTGTGTGCAGTGCATGCATATGGGTGTCCATGAAGAGGGCAGGGCGGGACCCAGGTGTCTCCCTCTATTACCCTTTGCCCTGCTGCCTTGAGACAGGATCTCTCACTGAACACGAAGCTCACTGTTTCATCTAGGCTGGCTGGCTATCCAGCTCCTGGGAGCCGCCTGTTTCTGAACTCTCAGTGTTAGGACTACAGTCATGGACAGACATGTCCAGCTTTTAAGTTGGTGCTTGGCATTCAAACCCAGCTCTTCATGCTTGTACAGTGAGTGCTCTTGCACACTAAGCCATCTCGATAGCTCCACCACTCCCTTTCTGACCACCTGTCTGAAAGTTCTTGGTCTAGGAGGGGAAGGTCTATTTATAAATGCTGGGGGTGGAGAGTGGCTGGGGTCAGGGCCCACAGGGATACATTCCGAGAATCTTGAGCTTTGAACATTGAAGAGCTGTCTATCAACAGTGTTAAGAGCGATAGGAAAAGAGAAAGACGTGACATTTAAACGGTGTGAATCTGAGTCAGACCCAGTTCTCCAGCAGGCTCTAGATTGAATTCAAAGCACTTTTCTTCATTCCCAGCCAGTAGCTCACCATCTTGTGATGGTGATTCTCCTAAGAGCCCACCTGTCCCTTTCAATGTTACAGAGACAAACACAGGGCAAAGGGCTAAAACAGCTTATGCCCATTTCCTTTCACCATGTGGAGCAAACAGCTCCACAGTTTCCATTTAAGGTAGTTAAAAGCAAACTCACTTGGGCAAAATCACCAAGCTGACTCCAAGGCTCTTGGTTCCATTTCCTCCCTTGCCCTTTTCTTAGCCTCATGACTGAACTCAACAGTTGTCCCTGCCATTGGTGTGTCCAAAGAAGAGTCCAGCCTTAAGGATAGCCCCTTTTCTAAGTCTGTTAAGTTCCCATGCAAAAGGGAAGGGCCATGCCAACAGGGCTTGTGCCGAGATGTCTGTAACCACTTATCCCACTAAGCCCCCATAATCTTCTAATGGAGAAGGGCAATGTAGAGGATTACTTGAAACAAGGGATAATCCTAAATGACATGATTAGAAACCCAAATCTTAAAATCCAGTTGCTTTTCTTGCTGACAGCAGGGGGCAGCAGTTGAAAGTCAGTTCTGGGCCAGTTTTAAGGATGGAACATTCGAGATGGAAAAATCCTCTAAGTGCTCAAAACAAAATATGAAAAACCTGAGCACCAATTCCTCCTTGTATGTCTGCTTTATAAAAGAAGTCTGTCAAACTAAGGCATAACAAAATCTATTTCATTTATATTGTACTGTATATATTCTATAGTTCCTATTTGATTAAGTTGTGCCTGATGAAATGGCCATCAAGACTTTAAGTTAGGACTCTCATGGGGTTACATCTCATGGTGTAGAGTAAAATTTAGGTGTAGGACCCATCCTTTCAACATACACAAATGACGGACACGTGTTTGGCTAGTAACTTTGGTTTGGAGAAATGATGGTGCTTATGGATGGGTATTAAGACCAGTTCCTGTTTAAGGTCCCATCTCTGCCTCTCCCTGCCCCTCACAACGAGCCTGTAAATATCCCTGAGCCTCTGTGACATCCATTCCCAAGCTGTCCATCTCTGCCTATTCTACCTCTCCATTCTGTCCCAGTAACCTGCACAAAGCCATCTTGCAGTCCCTATCTATCTTCACTGTTCCTCCGATCAGGACAATCCTGGGGATGAAATGACCGGCTTCAGCTGGAGTTCCCATTTCAAAAGCAAGGTTTTGTGCTTCACATGCTGAGCGCGGGGAGCCCAGCAGTGCTGTCTCTGGGTCTCAAATTTAGGTCCCAGGACAGGAAGTCTTGGCTTTTTCTGAGACCTTTGTGAAAATGCTGATTAACAGACAGCTGAACCTGATGTTATGGATGGGCCTCAGCAACTGGAGCCTTTAGCTGTTTGGGTGAATTTTTGAGCACATTGAAGACCAAGAATCTCATAGTGAGTTCTCCAGTTTTTTCTTTGTGATACCAGCTGTCTGTGCAAGCTTCTCTCTCTGGGCAGCTTTCTAACTTCCCATCTAGCAGCTTCAAGTTCAGCACAACCCCAGCCTTACAGTAGGGCTCTTCTTACGCACAGGGCAATTCCCAGCTGCCAATGCCATCCTCCTGCATCACCCACCTGGATGTGGGATGCCAGCCTCCGCCCACTTACTGGAACCCTGGGGCTGTACTGCTGCCGACTGCACTGCAGTCTGTGGCGACCAGTGTCGAGGATGCCAGCTTCCTGCTGACTGTCTCTAGGTCTGGGGCCTCCCATGCCCTGTGTGCTCTTCAGCCTTTTTTGGATAGACAATTTATACCCGTTCAAACCTTTCAGCATCTCATCTGTGTTATAAAATGAGGAGGGAGGAAATGCCATCTTACACGGATGAGGATTTTGAGAAAAAAGCGGTATTATCAAGCTGACTTGCTCCACTCCTCCAGGAAGGGAGTTCTATCTTGCTTTGTGCTCTGGAAGTAGCCTTTAACAGATACTTGAGAAAGGAATGGGTGGAAAAACACACACAGAGAGACACAAAAGCTACCTTTCTCTAACTTCTCTAGATTGTGCAATGTCCATAAAATAAGAGTAGATAGCACACCGAAACAGGGCCAAGATGTCAGCTGATATCTATCTGCCAATAAGAGATGGCAAAGTCACTGTCATTAGGATGAAGATCATTTTCACACAGGGTTTCAGGACCTCAGAGAACAGTTGTTCAACACTTCCCACTTTTCTCTAGTTAATCTTTTTCGCTTAAATTTTTGTGTGTATGATGTGTGTCCATGCATGAAAAGTGTGTGGGGTGTATGTACACTCACATGTGAGAGCAGGTGCATGCATGCCACAGGGTGGTGATGCTTGCCTTTCATTTTGTTTGAGAGGGGGTCTCTTGCTGCAGACAGGACATCAAGTCAGGTGGCCTTCGAGCTTCTGGAGATTCCCCTGTCCCTGGCTCCCCATCTCACCCTAGAAGGGCTGAGAGTGTCTGTTCATGTGCCACCATGCCTGGTTTTCATGGATTCTGGAGCTTTCAAAGATTCTGGAGGTATTCACACAAGCATGGCAGGTGCTCTACCCACTGATCAACCTTCCAGCACATGGAAGCTGAGCCTATAAATGTATAGTCAATAATAAAGGTCACTGTGTCGGTGGTTGGCAGATCTATAATATATCGTCTCTGACTTTCAATTATTTTCAGTCTCTCCCGACTCTGTGTGGGTGTGTGCACAACTGGAGGGCAACCTTGTTCCTGGGGTGCTGTCTATCTTCCATGTGAATCAGCTCTACTGGCCTGAAGCTTGTTGAGCAGACTAGGCTGGCCAGCCAAGTGGCACCCTGCTCCCCCACAGGGATCTTGCCTGCTTCCACCTCCCCAGAAGTGGGATTACAATCACAGGCGACTGCACCCAGCTTTGCTATGTGGTCTCTGAGGATTGAACTCAGATCCTCCTGCTGGCAAGGCAAACACTTCACAGACCAAGCCATCCTCCAGTCCTGACAATCGGCTTTAGATTAAGTTTTTGTGCTTATAATGATAGAACACATTGGTAAGGACTGATATTTCCCAAATTATATAAAAAAAAAGATGACAAGATGCTTGAAGCTGTATGCTTTGATATACTTAAATTATTCCTGCTTGCCTGTGAGAGAAACTTGGTGTTTTTTTTCCTAAGGAGTTTTGAAAGATGCAATGTTTCCAAGCTGATACATGAAAATTCTCTGGGTACTGCAAAGCACAGTTAACCCATGTGTGAAGTCCAGGGTCATAGAGTGGAGGCTGAGTTTGTAGGGAACCTACACTCAGTTATCATTAGTTTCAACTGTAATTAAAGACATAGGATAAAACAAGATGTCTATTTTTTGTCTGATGTCTTGTAAAGATTAAAATAATGACTATTGGAGCTGGCAAGATGGCTCAGTGGGTAAAGATACCATGTGAGGTCCCATACAGTGGAAGAAGAGAACTGATGTCCATAACTTGTTCTCTTACCTATAAACACTCATCCACACGTCCACCCAAATGAAGGTCATTTAAAAGAGTGGGAATGGGCTCCAACTCTTAAAGATTTATCTTTATTTTTTAAATTTATGTGTATGAGTGTATGTGGGTTTGTGTATATGAGTTAATGTGCCATTGGAGGCCAGAGAGGGCATTGGATCCCCTGGAGCTGGAGGAACAGGCAGTTGTGACTGCCTGACATGGGTGCTGGAAACTGAACTTGGGTCCTCTACAAGCGTAGCAAGCACTCACAACTACTGAGCCATCTCTCCACATCACACTTTTAAATTCATATGGTCTTCCACCCATTTCACTGCTAGTTACTCCTGTCAGTGACAAAACTAGAAAAGAGTAAATCCCCATCATATTCTGGACCCTGGAGAACTTAAAACAATCTAAATACCTCTAAACAGAGAATTAGGAATTTACATTGTGATTATCTATAACATGAAATGTTACTTAGCCACATAAAAGATGAGGCAACGGGCTAGAGAGATGGATGGCTCAGTGGCTGCAATACTGGATGTAGAAGTGTGAGGACTTGAGTTCGGAGCCTCAGAACACATGCAAAGCTAGATGTGGTAGTGCAGGCCTGTGATCTCAGTAATCCTGCGTTGAGATGGGACACACAGACCAGAGGATCTCTGGAAGTCCATGGACCAGCTAGCCTGGAGCACACAGCCGAGAGCAAGAGACCCGGTCTTGAACATGGTGGAAGGTGGGAGATTATTGACTTCCAAGATATAGGGAGAAGAGGAAACATAGGGTTTACAAAGCTTCAGATAATATATGACCCTATCTATACAAAAATTGTGTGTGTGTGTGTGTGTGTGTGTGTGTGTGTGTGTGTGTGTGCACGCATGCGCACAGTAATTGCCTGTGGTGGTGATATTGGACTGCTTTCTATCTTGGTTTTTGTATGTACATGAATTTCATACATAACCATATAAGCTTCTTCCCTGGGAAGAAATAGCCTTAAAGGTCTGTTTTCACTTTAAACACAGTGATGCTGAGTGCTTGGCCTTCTAGATCCTGCTTCACAATCTTGAGGGATGAGTGTCAGGCAGATGCTGTTCAGGCATTTCAAAAGCCCAGGGACAGTTTCCAGTATCATCTGATTTGCTTCTTATATTCTAATTTTAATAATGAAGGTTAACTTTTAAAAATCATGTTTTTGATTAAATAATTCATGAGCACAGAGCTTTAAAAACTGAAATCACACCAGTGTGTCACATTGGGTATCTGTTTGAGAACACTTAAAGTCTATTCTCAGCCACTTGAAGAGCACAGCTCTGCTATTGACTATAGCTACCAAGCTGCACAATAGATCTCTGAACCAGTTCCTTTGATCTAGGTGAAACTTTGTACCCCTTGGCTGATATCTCTCACCCTCTGTAGGCCTTTCTAAGCATCATTTTTGCTGTCTTATATGAGACCAAATTCTTTTTGAGGTAGGGTTTCACTATGCAGCCCTGGTTAGCCTGGAACTTGCTATATAGACTAGGCTGGCCTGAAATTTACCTTCCCCTGCTCCCAAGTGCTGAGTGTTGGGATTAAAGATGTTTGCTACCACATCTGTTAACTCTAAGATTTTAAGGGTCCACACAAGTGACATCACAAAACATTGGTCTTTCCGTGCATGGTATATAATGATTCACGGTGGCAGACATTCATTAATACATTGTGTTGTTTCTAAGGTGACAGTAATGCAGGACCATGAGTATTCTTCCTGTCACTGTACCCAGAGTCTCTTGTTACAGGACTTCTAAAGCCACTCATAGAAATGACTGTGACCCCCCGGTGTGTAACCTGTGCACACGTGTGCTTTCACCCATCACATAGCTGATGCTGCTGATGCTGGCTCTTCAGAAAGCGTGTCCCAGATTAAATGTCTAGAGGTCATGCAGCCAGGTGCATTTCTCCTTTTATTGAGAACTCTAGTTTCAATGCCAGTGAAAAATCCGTTATCAAAAAGCAAGCACTTCAACTGAATTTTTAACTGAAAGTGGGAACTACACTGATGTTTGAAACTAGAAACCTGAGTAAAAGACAAACAGAAGCAATTAATAACTAATTAGTTAATTGTGACAGAGTCTCATGTAGCTTGGGTTGCCCTAAAATTGGTTATGTAGGTAAGAATGACCTTTAATGTTTAACCTTCCTGCCTCCCTCCCTGAGTGCTGGAATTACAGCTGTGCATCTCACTGTGTTCCTGTAGCGCCGGTGGTAGAAACTGAGGCTGCATACAAGCCAGGAAGGCACTCTAACAACAGAGCCACAGCCCATGCCCACAGCTCTGTTTAATCACGGTGGAGATCAGCATTCTTCCCTCACCGCTTCCCAGGTATACCAGGAAGCAAGGAGCCCCTTGGCATCAGTAGAGTGAGGAAAACGGAAAGGCATTGGGGAGCCTTCACTGATGAGTGCAGTTCTGCTTGAAACTGAGCACCAGACTCACCGAGGGAGCCCCACCCCGCAGATTCAGGTGAATCTCTTGGTCTGCTGCTAGATGGTGGGAATCTACTGTTCATCAAGCAACCTGCCATGACCTTGCAGTCCGCTTCTATCTTCTGACATTTGGGCACTGTAACTCACCCTGACATGCCTGACGGGAGAACACATCTCTATCTGGAAACGTTGTCCCAGTACACAGAAGGACCTGGTGGGGCTGAAAGACAAAGAGGCTATCCTCCTGGGGTCAGCCAGATGGAGCTGCTCAATCTGGCTATCAAGGAACGCAGCAGAAAGCACTACCAGCTTGCTTCAAATGTAGACTGTACCATTTCTACATTGAGCTGGATATACACATATATTCATGCATGTGCATGCACACACACACACACACACACACACACACACACACACAAAACACACGCACGCGCACACACACAGCTCTGAGTATGCAGGATGTTCTGCATGGATTTTCTGCAGGCCAAATTTGCATTGACATGTAATACATTTCTGTACAAGTGGACATACAAGATCTACACACACACACACACACACACACAGAGAGAGAGAGAGAGGGGAGGTAAGAGAGGGAAGGCAAGAGAGAGGGAAGGGACTGGAAAGGCTGCTTAGGCTGAACCAGGGGTTAAGTCAAATATCTGCTGGGAGAAGAAACTGTAGAGAGAATTGGCATCCATCAGGCCTGTGTTATGCACCCTGCAGAGTAAACACCCTGTCCCATTTTGTCTCAATCAATCCTAATACAAATGACATGACAATAACAGGCCTTATGATTAGTGGATGAGGCTTCTGAGCCTCAGAGGTGAGAGAACCCCTGTAGTGAAATAAAATTACTGAATGGAGGAAACCTTGGAATATGCATTTAGTTATGCCATCTTCAAGTCTATATTCCCACACTGACATACCATAAAATCTCTAGTAAACAGTATTGCTACAGCATAAACAAAGAAAAAGCATTTAACCAGAAAGCATTATCAGTTTACCGTCCGCCACACACTGCTATGATTTGATGGGGTTTTGCTGAGTACACAAAGAGCTCAATGCTAATACTCTAATTATCCATCAGCCACCACCTCTGGAATTGATTGCCCTCTACTGTAGCAATTGATTAAATAAATGCACTATTTGCTAACATGGTTTTTTTTTCCTTCACTAGTGCAATCTCATAAATGAGAGTCACTGTGTTTATGTGCCTTTCCATTACAAATGTCCAAGTGTCAACTTAAAGCATTTTGGGTGGCAAAGGGCTAAATTTTGGCAGAAGTAGCCTGGCTATGAATCAGTCCCCCAAATGAAAGTGAGCTCATGAAAGTCCCTGTGAGTATGTTCTATGAAATGGGGGAGCTTAGGGAGCGACTGAAGTGAGAAGATTCATCCCAGTCCTAATTTATAATGTGAAATATAAACTGTGGTCCTGAGATGATATCTTTGAGGAGTTTATACTAATGTGAGAAGGTGACAATGTACAACATTATTGGAAAAAATGACTCTGTCCAGGTGTATGTGCAGGTATATTAGGTACAGACAGGTTCAAATAAGGAAAGCCATGCATTTACAGAAAAGACTTTGAGCAAGTACAACAGAATAGTAGTATTTTGCTATTTTGGGGATGGCTTACACCTTTCTGCTTTTCTAAAAAAAACTTTGAGTTTGTTGTTGCTTATTTTCTATCATGATAACATTCTAATAACAGGAAGTGTATATATTAGAAAGTAACTCACTGATTGTTTTTCCTACCTATCAACGTTTGTATGAAGTAAAAATAATTTGGTAGCTATATGGTAATCTACCCTCTCTCTGCTGTGTAGTTGAGAGAGAGAGAGAGAGAGAGAGAGAGAGCGAGCAGGAGAGGGAGGAGGAGGGAAAAGACAGGAAAAGACAGGGTAGTGTTGTTGTTGGGGGCTGGGCCAAATACTCTTTATTTTGGGTATTTATTCCTGTCAAGAGTTCTGAAATCTGACTCCTACATTGCAAAATGCTTTCTGATTTTTTTTTTAAGCAAAGTATTTATTTTGGTGTGTGTGTGCAGCTGCCTGTGGAGGCCAGAAGAGGGCACTGACCCACTGGGCTGGAGTTGTATGTAGCTGTGAGCTTCCCTTTATGGGTGCTAGGAATCAAACTCAGACTCTCCAAAGAGCCACCGCTCTAAAGAGCTGAGCTATCTCTCCATTCCCACGTAGCCATCTCTTACTATGAAAGGCACTAATGCTCTTTGGGTGTGGTTGGTCTATCTACCTAATGCTTTTAGCATGTAGAAGAGGATGGTGAGGAAGTAGTTTTTGGTAAGATGAAATCTACCTCTTGTATTTCCTTATCAAAAGTTGATAAGGAAAATAAATTAGTCCCTAGAATTTAAGAAATGCTGTTATTTTACTGAATCAAAATTGTTTGGCTTTTAACTTTAGCTTTGGATCTAATGGTCCCTTCCTCTTTAAATAATCCAATTACTTCCTTTTAATGTTTAAAAAGATCTTCACTATGCAAAGGATGCTGAGACCCCAAGGAAATAAATTTCCTAGCAGGGCTGGTCCCATGGTGTGTGGGAGCTCTTGAGAGGAGAAGGAAGCAGCTGTCACTCACCTCCCTCACAGCCTAAGCAGAAGAGCTGGGATGGGTTGGGGGCTTGCAGCATCTGCCTTTCTTTGTGTGCTCTCTTGGGTTACCTTGCAATATGGAACCTCTATGACATGCTGATTAGCACTGTCTGCAGCTTGGAGACACAGCTGGACTTTCAGGAAATGAAAGCAGAAGGATACATTGGGCACCTACCTGACCGATCATCCGAGTTACCCATGGCAAGCCTGGCACAAAAAGATACCACCACCCTAAGTGGGTCTGGTAAATTACATCATACTAAAAAGGAATCATTGGCATGTCATTGGTGAACATGTGCTTATTTTGCCTTACACACACACATACACACACACACATACACACACACACACACACACACACACACACACACACACATACACGGTATTGTAGGAAATATAAATATAATGGTGTTAAAAGAAATAGAAACAGATGTACAAAGGCAGATTCTGCTCTGGAGGAACTTCAAGCAGTCTTGTGTGATGGAGATGACCATGTTACAAAAGGCTTGTATTGTCCCACACACTGGGGAATACTAATGAGATCAAGTAAGCAGGGGCTTACCTTGTCAAAAGCAATGTGCTGAACACTGATACTGCATCATCATCCAGGAGAAATATGCCGGGGCAAGGAGTCAACAGGGGAAGCTGAGAAGATTCTGTTTCTAAGGGTCTGGTAACTTCTGTTTTCTTTGTTTGTTTTTGGTTTTTTGAAACAGGGTTTCTGTGTTGTTTTGGTGCCTGTCCTGAATCTCGCTCTGTAGACCAGGCTGGCCTTGAACTCACAGAGATCCACCTGGCTCTGCCTCTCGAGTGCTGAGATTAAAGGAGTGTGCCACCACCACCTGGCTTACTTCTGTTTTCTTAAAGCTGCCCAATAATCACCCAGTTTTATGCACTTAGAATAGGAAGCAGACAAGTAGAGAGAGGTTCTCTGGTGTGAGGTGATAGGCTGTCCCCTCTAGGTGTCAAAGAAAGTAGAATTTTACCTATCAGTTTTAGCATAGCTTAGTTTCCTTGGACTGGGACCCATGTACAGTGGAGGCACAAACTCTGCCTCTGCTTCTACAATAGTCAGTTCTGCCATCTCTACCATCTCCCTCACTCCGACTACCCACCACCTGTGCACCTGCACCTCCATCACCTGTGCACCTGCACCTCCACCACCTGTGCACCTGCACCTCCACCACCTGTGCACCTGCACCACCCACCACCTGTGCACCTGCACCTCCACCACCTGTGCACCTGCACCACCCACCACCTGTGCACCTCCACCACCCACCACCTGTGTATCTGTACCTCCACCACCCACCACCTGTGTATCTGCACCTCCACCACCCTGAAATCAGGTCCTAAATCAGGTGTGGTGGCCATTCCTAATTTGGAGGCACAAGAAGTCAGATGTCATTTAATCTGTGAATCCCTCACAGTAAGCATTTGCACAAAGGATCTTCGAATCTGGTGAGTCTAGAGACTTAACCAAAGATCCCTTGTATAGGGATCAGTCCAATGACTATGGACTCGCAAACCATTGTTTAACACTTGGTAGGTAAGAGAGATATCATTTCTTTCTTTCATGTTCTGTTTATATCATTGATTTCTTTTGGTACATAAGAGTGCTCAGTTTCAGATCATCACAATATAAATGTTACAGCTATCGCCAGCAAATCATACCACATTTTTTTTTCTAATTTAGTCCATATACAAAGAAAGGATGTCCAGTTCTATAAATTATATTGACATCTTTGGAAAATTTAGCAAAGTGCTGTGCTTAAATTCCATTTCATTTGTCAAGTATTTGTGCAAAAGATGGTATACCAAGATACATTTTTTTGCCTTGCTACATTGTGGACATTAAAGTCCCTAAGGAGCATAAACATAGTTAAAATCAGCTCTTGTCTCATAAAAAATTCATTGTACCTTCATTCTGGCTGTGTGGGAGATTGAAGAAATGGGTCCAGTAACATAGTTGAGTCAGGTAGCATCCTGACTCTGGGTTCTTCAGCTATTCCATTCAATAACCTATGTCCCCTCTCTAGGGTAGCCTCTCTCTTGAGGAACTTTCACCCAACTTAACATTTTTGTTGTCTCACAGACATTTCAAACAATATGTCCCAAATTGAAATCCACTCAAGTCTTATTGTATTCCAAGTCTGCAACAGAGAGACATCATTTCTAACAAAACTATCTGCATGGACTGGAGCTGGCACGATCAAATTCATGAATATATCTGCACAAAACAAGATACTATGCGGAAAACATCACAAAGAAACACAATGAAGAAAAGTGAATATTTCCAAAGCAGAATTGTTTCAAGGAGTGAGTTACTTTTTTCAGAGGGTTTTAGTTTACAAAGGAAGCCAAGAACCCAAGGAATTAGGCCTTCCTAGAAGTGCTAGTCACCTTATATGTAAGAGCTCTTGAGCGAAGTGACCATCTACATCTTAGGAACTGACCATGAGACATTCTTCCTTTTCATATCTCCAATGGCTACTTCTAATAGGATCAGTGCGTGTCTGTCTTAAACCACTAGGCTTCAGTCTTAGTATCTTTTGCTGTTCACTGTACAGTCAGTCACCTGTTTCTGCATTAGAGGTTACATTCCGAAGCAGCAATTGTTAGAAATGTTTTACTCTGCTTTTTCTTTTTGTTGTTTGAGAATTTCATACCTATACATAACATGTTTTGATCAACTCCCGCAGTAGCTTTTACAGTCTTTGTGCCCCCTCCTCCAAAATGACCTCTGAACCTCGTGAGGAAGGGTGTGACACAGATTCCTTATTAAGGGCAGAGCACTCACTCACTCTGTGGCCTCTCTGCACTTTGACCAATTGTGTGCCTCTGTGTTCATCACTAACTTCTGCAAAAAAGAAGCCTCTCGGATGAAGGTTGAGAGATTTGCTTCTCTGTAAATAATAAGTGCTTTCTCCATGGGATATAAACTCAGAGCCCTGATAGGATGGCCAGGGACCGGGTAAAACCAGTTTTGTGCTGCCAAAACTGACCCCGTTTGACTTGGTGCCATTTCTGTTCCTTTCCTAAGTCCTGTGCCTGAAGGAAGTAACAGTATCTGGCTTTCCCCAAGCATTTAATGTTTGCACAACCTTATCATAGGGGTTCAAGTTCCAGGATGAAAATTTTTCACTGATGAGGTATCTTTTAGAATGAAGATGTTTGCAGCAGAAGAAACTAAGAGTGCACAGCCCTGGAATACAGGATTAAAGCTTCTCCTAGAAAATGCTGGTAAAGGGATCATACACTTGAGTGGTTCTCACTGGGCCAGAAGTACCTCTGTCTTCTGAGAACTTGCCTAGAATACAGGGTCCCTAACTCTCTGGGAATACAGAAGCTGGTGTAATCTGTGTTCAGGAGAATCCTCAATGCCTTGAGCTACAGTAAGATACTCAGAGTGTTTAGAAGTGGTAGAATATGTTTAAAGCTTCAAAGGATACCTGAAGGAAGTAAACCTGGCCTTTGGCTTCTGATGGACACATGTCTCTGTGTGAAGCTAAGATGCACAAGCTGTTAGGATCAGGGAAGATCCTCAACTTCAGTTTCCACTTAAAGTCCCTCATTTATGCAGGAACATAAAGGTCAAATGAATTGGCAATCCACAGTCTTAACTTCCTCCATTACCTACAGCCCACAATCTCAGCTCACATGCTCACCAGCCATGGGGAGATGACAGGTGTACCATAAGTCACCTTTGACCCATGCAGAGTGACCCAACAGGTCTGGGTAGCCAGATCTCAGGGTGGCCCAAGAAGATCATGACAACCTCTGTGATGTACACGTCATGAATTGACTTAGTAAACATTGATTTATAGAAAGAACAAGTTCATGTATTTTTTGTTTATTAATCATCCTATGAGGACAGATGCAAAATAAAATGAAAAAACAGCTCTTCATGAGCAGGAATCAGAAGCACTTGGCCCTGTGACCTCATAGAATTTCACAAGGTACAATTGTTTCCATGGGGATTTCTGGGGCAAGGATAGAATGCCCAATGTTTGTTGAGTACCAGTCAGTTCAGGGTGTTTTATTTCTTTGGGATTACATGGAGAGGAAACTGTTATACACAAAGGTCTTGGCCTTGAGAAGCAAGGCAGTATGTTGGATAGTGAGGCATGGGTGAGCTTGAGGTGGGCAAGAGAGGAACATGGGGGTGAGAAGGTTGATTTGAGCAGTTCATGTGAGTGGGGAGCTTTAGCAGTAAAGAGGAGACCCATGGGAGGCTTTCTGTGGAGGGCCGAAGTACAGGATCCCTCAGTCACTACCTTCAGGAGCTTCATTATCATCAATGGTGTTTGTAAAACTATGGTGTTTGGACGCTGCTTTTATGAAATGATCCTGCACATTGGCTAGACCATATGGGTCTCTGGTTACACACTAGTCATAGAAAACTCTAGCTGGTATCCAATTCCCTGTACAAGAATAGCAGCCTGTGCTCCGTTTTCATTCTGCATTTTTAGAGCAAGCTAGGATTCCTGAAGAACAGCGTGGATTCAGTCATCAGAGACTGAATTTAGAGATGTTTCTTCCTCATTAAGAAATTAAAGTGCTGGACAGTGCATTTGTGCATTAGTGTGAGTCATTATTTCAGTCCTAAACATGGCCTTCAGCATCTGAAAGGAAACGTGCTTCAGATAGCATGCTCACAGGTTTCTGCCTCAAGAAAGCGAAAGGAGAATGCATTCAGCAACATGGTAGGTTGGATGCGGGGAGGAGCTCCTGCACTTTCAGGAAGATTGGCTTATAGTGGCCAAGAGGGCAGATGAGACACAGTGAAAATGGCATATGATAAACTGTGCAAAGGCCGGGGCACGGGGTTACGACGCTTGTTGCTTACTGGATGCCATCTATTGTGGTAAGTATTTGCACATTTGTTTACTATAAACAGATGTCTTCTTAGCCATGGTACATGACTACTCAGTGGTATGACACACTCACTCACTGTGTGAGCCACACCGTGGTTTAATTTCTACAACTACTTCACCTTTTTCCACACAGGAACTCTATTCTTATTTTAAACAAAATCTTCCCATTGCCACCCCTTACAGCTCCAAATTCTCTGTGAATTCGATGGGCTTGAGTATCTCCTGGGATGGGAGCTGTGCAATATTAGTGTTTTTGTGTCTGGTTTATTTCAACACAGTGTTGTGGTAAGCCCTCAATACACACAACTTCACAAAATGCTCATAACTCTGCCATATTGGTACCATTTTTCTCATTTAAAAATTAATTTAACTTTTTTGAGAATTTAATTCATGAGTATTTACATCATTTCTTCCCCCCTCTCTCCAACTTCTCTCATGCTCCCTCACTCACAAACTTATTTACTTACTTATTTATTTATTTATTTATATTTATTTTGGTTTTTTGAGACAGGGTTTCTCTATGTAGCTTTGTGCCTTTGTAGTCTAGACTGGCCTCAAACTCACAGAGATCCGCCTGGCTCTCCCTCCCCAGTGCTGGGATTAAAGGCATGTGCCACCACCGTCCGGCCTCCCTCACAAATTTATGACTTCTTCTTTTATAATTATTGCTACACACACGCACACGCACATGCACACGCATGCACGCATGCACACTGAGCCTATTTAGCATGGTTGTATGCACATTTGTTTAGGGCTGACCACTTGGAAAACATATCAGGGGCTCAATTCCTAAAAAAACCAAAAGACAACAAAACGAAAACCCCAGCTGATCCTCCCTCTCCCAGCAGCCATTGATTGCCCATAGCACTTCCCCTTATCCATGTTGGCACATCACCTGGTATTTGCCATTATCCAGGTTTTATTTGTACAATGTAGTCTAATTTGTACAAGGCTGGAGAGATCATGGAACCTAGAAGAAAAGTCCATTTTAAGAAATTGATACAAATTCTAACTGTATTCTAATACTTGTCTGTACACTCCTAGGTTTACATTCACCCTTTATCAAACAAACTTCCCCTCCCCAGCAGTAGACAGCAGCCACCAGAGAGACCCACAACTTGTGAAAACTCAAGAATAACTGAGCACTGGGTGCCCAGCTGCTCCAATTGGTACATCCGTATCATAATCTCTATACCTAAGGTTCAGGAGACAGCGAGAAAAATGAGGCAGGAAGAGGGTAAGAGCTGGGGATGAAGACCACTATTGCTGGGTAGTGTCTGCTAGGTACCACAGAGAAGTCATACCCATGAAACCCATTTCCTTCATTCTACTGAAGTAACTAAAAGTTTGAGAAGTTGTTTCTATGACAGTAACTGTGAGTAAGAACTGTGGCCTGGATGTGAACCAGGCTTCCAAGAGTAACAGTAATTAATCTGGTAGGGAATGGTGGGGTTTGGGGCAGATAAAAGGTTTTTAAAAGTTCACACTTCTGCCACAGGAATAAGATCTCTCTCCCTTTGAAAATAACAGAGTTTCCATATAGCTATTCCCATGGGGGCATAGGGACAGGATGAGGAAGGTCTGAATTACAGGGCCACGCTGCTTTTCCTCACAGAGATAAGTGCTGTTGTTTTTCGACTCCTACTTGTGTCTGAAACCTTCCAGAAAGTGGCCACCCGACTGAAAATAGCCATGGCATCCATTTCTACATCTCCAAACAAGCAGGACTTCCTTTCCCAAGACAGCTTTGTTCCATGGCTGCTTCTCTGTCTGTTTCCAGTTGTTTCAGAACACTGTGCATCTGCAAGCTAAGCTTTACCACTCCTAACCGTTCAGTGGCCCCGGAGAGGGAAGCTGTGTGGTTGCCAGAGCAACAGCTTCAAAGGCAGCATTTGCAAAGTTGGCTGGGGGGCAGGCTGACCCTCTGCCTGCTCCCTCTTTGCACATGTCCAAGCCCCCCATCACCTGGGCAGGGGTCCTCTTCGGAACGACAGAGTCTCATCTCTCCAATCTTTGGAGTCTCACCTGCTTCACACACTGTTCCCAGAGTCTTTCTCGGCTCAGGCACATGAGACAAAGGACAGCAGAGGGTGGCGACAAAGCTCACTTCTTCAGAAGGTCTCCCCATTCCCACACCTATACCCAGCCCATCAAGGGCAGCTGACCCTTGGTAAGGAACAGGACACGGTGTGTGATGTGTGCAGCTAGAACACCTCAGAGAGGCGGCTTTCAGTTGATGCTCCCTCCTCATCTGTCTTTTTGTGTTAATTAGAGCTGATTTGATGAGAAAAGCAGAATGCTGGTACCAGGAACCATGGTTTCCGATTCTGCTACTTGTGACCTATGTGTCCTTCAACATTTCCTGAATGTTATCTAAATCTCAGTTTTCTCTTCTGGACAATATGGATGACAATATCACTGACCTCTAGGGTTATGTGTGACAGTCAGTCACTGACCTGTAGGGTGATGTGTGACAGTCAGTCACTGACCTCTAGGGTGATCATGTGATGGTCAATCACTGACCTCTAGGGTGTTGTGTGACAGTCAGTCACTGACCTCTAGGGTGATGTGTGACAGTCAATCACTGACCTCTAGGGTGATCATGTGATGGTCAATCACTGACCTCTAGGGTGATCATGTGACAGTCAGTCACTGACCTCTAGGGTGATCATGTGACAGTCAGTGTCACACAACCAAACACTCTCAGGACCAAGGGAGAGCCAGTTATTTTTTACTGGCCTTTTAGAACCATGCTTGGTTTTCTACTTATGGAACATGAAGGTTGTTCTAGACTTCAAGTCAGAGCTCTAGGCTAGCATAGTCATCAGTGGTTGACCTGTGTGAGCTCACCTGGAGTGCTCAACTATCATGTTGAGTTTGGGAAAACAAGCAATGTTTTCCCAAGAAAACACACATTGCATTAATTAGCGAACTGCTCACGTGCTAAACAATGAATCACATCTACTTTTCCATTTCCTAAAATGAAATCATCTAATTTATTGAATGCATGAAGATGAAAACTGACTTTTAAATCATTTATTCAGAGTATTAAAATGTTTAATGATTAGCCTGCAGTTAATTGTGAGGCAAACAGAACCTTTGTTCAGTTAGTTCAGTGCTATAGTGTTTAGATGTAGAAACTGAGTTCCTGGTTACTGGGAGCTGATTCTCTGGGAATCTGAATGTGGTCTGGATTCTGCAAGGAAGCTCTACCCCATGATGGAGAGTCACAGTGAGATGGACGAGGAGATGCTAAGCTGGTGGCACCTGTGCCCACTGCTGTCATTATGTATGGGAAAGAGAAACAAGCCTGGGGTTCTTAGACAGGTAGACAAAGGCCTCCGTCACAGTCCTCACCCGCAACGCTTGCTTCTTCTAACACTGCGTCATCTTCCATCCCCCTCTCTGCTCCACTACTAGGTTCCTCTGGCAAAGCAGAGGGAAGAAGACCAGATAAAGCCTCCTGATAAAACTGGATAACTCAAAGATTTAGGTCAAGAGACACTTTCAACAGGAACATATCAACAAATTTGATATGACAGGAGAACTACCCTGCTAGAGAGAATGGAATCATTGCAAACATCTGTAAACTTCTTCTTTGTGAGCCACCATGTGGTTGCTGGGAATTGAACTCAGGACCTCTGGAAGAGCAGTCAGTGCTCTTAACCTCTGAGCCATCTCTCCAGCCCATAAACTTGTTCTTCATAAACTACAATTTGAGCCACTGTAGATGATCAGAGCAGAGACAGGTAACTGTAGCATCTGTGTGCTTTTAGCGAATAGGATGCTAAGGCAAGCACACTGTCCTTTTGTTAAGAGCCATTCTAAACCTTAAAACAGTGGTTCTCAAACTTCCTAATGCTATGATCCTCTAATACAGTTTCTCATGCTAGTCTCCAGCCATAAAATTATTTTGTTGCTATGTTGTAACTGTAATTTCGCTACTGTTATGAATCACAATGTAAATATCTGATAAGCAGGTATCTGACATGTGATCCTTGTGAAAAAAGGTCATTTTACCCCAAAGGGGTAACAATTTACAGGTTAAGCACAGCAAGAATATATCAGAAAATTTAGAGCTGTGTCGACCGGCTTTTCTGTCGCAGAAACAGCTCTCAGCTCACATGATCAGAGTCAGCTGTCCTCAGAGCTTTGCAACACATGGGAAGACTAAATTCAGCCCTGTCTGGAAGAGGGGGGTTTGTTGAAGAAGAATCATGAAGTCCAGTGGTCCTCACTACAAGGCCCAGGTAACCGGGAATTAGTAAACACCATTAGATAAATACTCTGGAGATTAGTGGTTTCAACTCTCTAGTTAAGGGACAGACTATCAGAATGGATAAAAGCCAGGATCCATCTATATTTGTTGCCTCCAAGAAATGTTGTCACCATCCATGACAGAGGATACTTGGGTAGAAGGATGGAAACAAATATTCAAAGAAAATGGGCCGAGAGGCAAACAGGTACTCCATGAGCAACCTACAACTTGCTAGAAGAGATAAAGGTCATGCCATACTGACTGAGAGAACATCAGGAGGACATTATCATTCTAAGCATGGAAAATGGAAACACCCAATTTCTAAAAACAGACGTCATTAGACATAAAACCACAGACTCATCTCAACACCATATTAATGAATAACTTCCATAACCTAATTGCATCAGTGGGTCATCTCAACAAACAGAGAAATGTCTAAGTGAAGACCATCAGAGAGCAAATGGTCCTAACAGATACTCGATTCCAAACAGCATAGCATATACATTTTTCTCAGCAGCCCATGCAACCTTCTATTAGGACAGAGAGCATGTCTCAAAAAAAAAAAAAAAAAGAAAAAGAAAAAAAGAAAAATTGAAATAACTTCTTTACTTTTTTTCCCATACAGGGTTTTTCCGTGTAGTTTTGGTGCCTGTCCTGTATCTCCTCTGTAGACCAGGCTGGCCTTGAAATAAACAGAGATCCACCTGTCTCTGCCTCCCGAGTGCTGGGATTAAAGGTATGTGCCACCACTGGCTGGCTGAAATAACTTCTTGTATTTTATCTGACCACAATAAAATAAAGCTAAAAACCACCACCAACAAAAAACCCAAACTTCAGAAAGTAACAAAACTCATGGAGGTTGAATAATGCAATGAATTCAGATCTAGTCCTGAACACTTGAAGTTTCTTTCTAGATCCTAATAGTTCATCATTTGTGAAATGGGGATGGAGATGGTTCTCTTACCGAAATGTTATAAGAAGTAAATGAAAATAATGAGAAAGTCTAGCATGGCATCAGACCCAGAACCTAGAGCATGCCAGCCTCCCTTCCCATTCAGTTCTAGCCACAGTTATTTCACAATCCAATGGTGCTCTCTAAATGACAGTCACATCTTGCTACTGACTTTGTAAGACAATTCTTGTAAATTCTGTTAAGAGTTCAATGTATTCCCACTTTCGGGTACTCTGAGCAGTTTATTATCCAAGGAAACAAAAGAACATTTATACACTGAAGTGTGCCCTAGGCAGTGCTGTGTGTGTGTGTGTGTGTGTGTGTGTGTGTGTGTGTGTGTGTCCCTGTGTGGAGCCAGAGGTCTACATTAGGATCTTCCTCAAACTCTAATTCCCACCTTTAAATTTTCAAGATAGCTTTCCCCGAATCTGGGGCTCACCATTTGGGCAAGAATGGGTAGCCAGCAAGCCCCAGGCATCCTCAGGTCTCCACTTCCTCAGTGCCAGGAGCACTGGCGCATGTTGCTGTATCCATTTTATGTGGGTGCTAAGGATCAAACTTGAATCTTCATGCTTGCCTGGCAGGCATTTTACTGACAGCGCTATCTCCCTAGATTGCAGAATCAGGGCTCTTAATTCACCCCATGTCCTCTTCACAGTACAAGACTGCCCTTTGATGTGCTTGGGATTTTGATGTTGTTTTGTTTATTTTATTTATTTATTTATTTATTTATTTATTTATTTATTTATTTATTTGTGGTTTTTCGAGACAGGGTTTCTCTGTGTAGCTTTGGAGTCTGTCATGGAACTCAGTCTGTAGCCCAGGCTGGTCTTGAACTCAGAGACCCACATGCTTTTGCCTCCCAAGTGCTGGGATTAAAGGCGTGCGCCATCACTGTCCGGCACTTTTTAATTTTTTATTTATTTATTTTTGGTGTCCTGCTGTACTGCAAACTTCTCCACCATATTTGAAGTCAGAAAATCTGAGGAATGGTTATACTGAGAACACCTCCAGTTGCAGGTTGCCATGGACACGACAACTGGAAATCACTTTGCTATGGTTCTCTTGTGTTCCAACTCTACTTCTCACATCACATCTCCAGTATGTGGGAAGAGCCAGTAGAATGAGCATTCACAGGTCTCTTGTTTTGGCATCGCATTAAAGCCCAATGCTGTAGCATTGGAGCCCTGGGGCTGGGATAAGCTTCCTGACCCAGGTTTCTGAGCTGGTGCCCCAATGAGGGAAGGTATTAGGAACAGTTATTAACAACATGGGCTGGTGGAAAGTCTCAGGTGTCATTTCAAATCACATGCTAGTAAAAACTTTATTCATCTAAATATCCTTTCAGCTGAGGTTAATGGTATGCTCTCTTGAGGATATGATAAGGGTTAGAAAAATCATATGAACCTCCTAGCATGATGTCAGGCTCCCTGTTAGGACCACAGTTTCCAGGGGAGTCTGCATCTGGGCTCCAGTTGTGCCCAGCAGACGGCACGGCACATGGGGAGATTCGACCAATGACTGACACATCTTCCCTTAGCTTCTTGCATGCTGCAGGCATTTGTTCAGCCCCATGCCCTGGATCCTGTCACCACTACACCATGACAGCTGGTCCCTCAGCCAGACAGCTCTGACAGGAAAATCTCTGACACATGGCACCACTTTCTCTCACCCTTTAGTCTCAGTCATAGCATCCAAGGTCACACAGTACATTTTCTCCCTCCTTTTGGGTTTCATGATAAAATGCATGCACATATTTTTCATTGTTGGCAAAACCCAAACCAAATCAAACAAAAAAGAACCCCGAAGAAAACTAAAAGCTTTCGGCACACAGAAGGAAAATTTATTTCCCATTGCTACTGCCTCTTCACTCTATACTCCACCTGCCTCACTCTGTCATTTGGACCCCTCTGCCATCCCCAGCCTCACACAAGGCTCTGATATTGAGATCTATGGTGAATGGGACAGCAAGTGTTTAAGATAAAACACAGCTGGACTGAAAATCCTGACTGTGTGATGCAGAATAGGGAACAAGCCTGCAGGAACCACAACTTCCTCCACCCACCTATCTGTCCAAACTGCCAGAGGAAATGAAATGAAGGGCCCAGAATTGGACGTGGGAACAGGTCATGAACTTAAGGAATCTGAACCCACTGGACTACAGCTAGCTCCATGTTGGTCCCAACTGAAACTCCTTGTTTCTTAAAGGTGAAAAGTTAAGACTGAGGAAAACCTAAAGAGGTGGAGAAGTTGTGCCATGGAAAGTTCTGGCAGAAGGGGCTGGGACTGTAACAAGAGCAAAAGAAGTGGATGAAGTAACTGAGTTGTTGAGCATGGGTGCCCAGCCCAAAGGGAATAACAGGCATCTGAGGCTCCTTAAAGGTCAGAAGCTCTGGGTGAGACAAGATAGAGTTGATCTTAACTTCAAACAGATAAATCAGAACTCTTGACATCCAGAATAACCTGTGGGTGTATCTGAAGGTGAACCTGAGCTGGTGCAGCACATACTTGCATGCCAGGAAAGCACTCTATCTGTGCTGGAGGGACTCCTGGCCCAGGCTTTTCTGGACATCAGGAGCCACCTCTCACAGTATCTGGACAGCTGCAACAAACATATGTTTTTGTACTTGCAAAAAGAAAACAGTCAACAAGAAGTATATGTCATGCTTCGTTAACTCTGTGGATGGACGCCAGTCACAGTGGGTCTGTATTGAGCTGCCTGACTGCATGGGACTTCTCTGGACATGAGACACAGAAATCCCTCCATCCACACATACACTTAGGTGATTTTCAATTCAATGGAAGGTCTCACACATTACCCAACAGGGTGGATATGGCAAATCTCTTACTGAGAAGAATTGAGAAAGTGTACTTATCTGAGAATCTGCAGTTGGTCTTTGGTTCCATGAGCTGAATATTCATCTAATTAGAAGTCGGGTTAAAATTTCTGAGCATTAAACAACAGAACAAAAGAGTCAACCAGAGCCTTCAAAGGGCAAGAGCATGATGATGATGATGGTGGTGGTAGTGATGATTATAGTTCTCAAAAAATTGAATAGTTGTTGTGTTTATTTTATATTATAATTATCATTAATTGTATATGCATTATGACCCTATACTGTATTATCTAAAGTCCCCACATAACTAGAGAAGTAGCTGTCAATCTTTGTTTGGTTCCTTTCAGCTAAGCCAAGAGTTTTAGGTAGGTTAAGGAACTTGTTCCTAATCACAAGTACAGGGTTAGTAATAGAGCCCAGCAGCAGGATAACCAACTTGTTGCCCCCAGTGGGTGGACTTTTCAGAACAAAGGGAAGTAACATCATTATAGACTCAAGGTAAACAGCATTCCTTATTTTAAAACAATAATCATATTTTAAAGGCTATAATCAAATATTGTTTACAAGGGGGGTGGGGTGGGAGTGTGGTGAGAACCAAGACCAGATCTACCCTTGGGAACTGCTATCGATCAGATTATCTGTCTTATTAACTTAACGCACCAACACCTAGGAAAACCAAAGCAGGCTGAGCTCTATAAGACTACAATTAAAATCCTTCGACTTTGCATTTTAGAGCTAGGGTTCTGGTGGTCTTTGTATCTGGAACAGAAAACTAATTTTTTTTTTTTTACAAATTTTGCCAAATTTGAAAACTCCCTAAATTTACAAAGTGGTCAACTGTCACAAAAGAGCAACAAAATCTGGCAACAGAGGTTGAGTGCAGTGTCTTCCTTCCTGCAGGATGTCAGCCTGAGTATGTGCTCTCTATAAAGCATCCCCCAACCCCCTGGCTTGTCCTCCTTCTCTGTCTGTTCAGCTGTGGTTAGGAAAGCGGAAAAGTCTAAGGAAAGACATGAGGATTTGGACCTGAGTACTGACGGTTGTCATTTGACCAGACAAGATGAATAAGCAGACAAATTGGAAGGCAAAGCTGGAGAAATGACATAGCATGTGTGTGTGGGGGGAGGGAGACACAGGTGAAGTCAGAGCTCAGCAATATTTCCTCCCTACAAGAGCTGCCTGTCCCTGTAAAATTACAAATGACTCGGTTGCTCCTAGAACCAGTAGGTGCGCTGTATATTTCCTCACTTCACCCCACTCCGCAATCCTCACTGGCCACTGCAAACATCAAAGCACCAGATAAACAAAAAGAATGCCGACCTCAGATTTTTCTCTCCATGAAGCACCACACTTGCTTATTAATCTGAAGCCTCCAGAGCTATTAATGTGCATTGTGAAAATGCAATTCTAACATGATTACATAAGTTTCTTGAGGCAATTTTGCTGATGGTGCATTTCAACTCAAGCAATCAGCACATCTTGCAGGGGAAGAAACTTTAATAGTATTAATTAAAGCCATGTCAGCAGCAAGCAGATCCTGTGCTTGGCTTTTCTGGTCATTTTCCATGCACTCTCTGTTTAGATGAATCCCAGGGCTCTTTCTGTTCCAAGGCATGGAACAGCATTTTTCTAGTCAGGCTGTGAACACTTTCCTCATTGAGTTTTATTTTTTGAGGAAAAAACCTTCGAGTATTGTAATACTATTCCATTAGTATATACTAATTGTACATAATAGGTTTCATTGCAGCCTTCCCATAATGCATATAGTATATGTTGTCATAGCCACCCCACTTCTCTTTCTGTTCCTCTGCCATTCCCTCTGAACACCTCTTCTTCCCTTCTACTTTCTTTCATGTTTGTGGTTGTGGTTTGTGACCCAGTGAGTTTTATCAGGGTTACTAAAGGAGCGTGGATGAGGGGTTATTTATAGGTGCTTAAGTCCCTTTCCAGCCAGTGGCTGGAAAATGTCCTCCCTTCCCCCGACACAGTGTTGTAATATTTTATGTTTAACACTGGTTTGGGGAGATTTAATGAATGGCAAAGTCCAGAAATGCAAAGAAAGGAAAGTAGCTTTAAAAACTGTCCCCTATCCCAGCACCCACATAGGAACACTGTTACTACTTGACAATGTTTCTTAGTCTTCTGTTGTTGCTCTTGTTGTTTCAGTGGGACTTAGAATCCCGTATTTAACTTTTCTTGCATATGTTCATTGTACTTCCTGTTGTGTTAAGGAAAAGTATTTTCACACCAGTATACATTGTCGCTGGATACACCCACTCCTTACACTCCCAGGTCCTGAGCCTCCCCCAAGCATTAGTCTTCTTTGTTTTCCTAGACAGTTTGCCTCTACTTTTCATGCCAAGATTTTAAATGTCTATATAAAATCTAGGAACCACGCAGGCAACCCTTTCTCTGTTTTGCATGTTTGGAAAACAGTTGGATCTTTCCAAATGTCTGTCATGCCTTTGTTTACTCCGTAACATGTTGCAAGCATGTTTTTCATGTTGCTGTAAACTGTCAGCACAGGCTTCTGCAGCATATAGCATATAGCATTCCATAAAAACTATCACTAGGAATTATTTCCTTTTTAAAAAACTTGAATAAAGGCAAACCAAATGCCAAACAACCCACCACATATTCACTTTTTAAAGTTGCAGAGCTGTGGTTGGAACCAGGGCTTCTGACATGCTAGGCAGGTGCTCTGCCACTGTGTTCCACTCCAGCTCCAAGTGTTCCTTTTATGTAGCACCTGGACTTGTGCCCCAAGTCACCTGGACTAATGCTGGGCTGACACACAGAGCTGGGAGCATTCGGCTCTGTTCCTAAGCGTAAGCAAGGAAGTTGCTGCAGAACAAGACAGCAACTGTTAAAGACAGGGATCAGAAGTCCTCTCCTTCAAGCAGGTGGGTGTTATCTTCATTCATCTTGGGATTATGGAGAAGCAGAACAAGCACTAATTCAACTCTGCTAGGAGCTGGAGATTTCTAAGTGTTGGGAATAGAACAAATAAGCAGTTTCTGCTCAGATTTGCTGGTGATATTGGATCAGCCTTCACAACTGGCTCACCTTCAGCTGGCTTCAAACTGTCCTCGTTTTGGTGGAGACCAACTCACCTACCATTTCATTGGTCAGTCTTTTCCTGATTACCTTCCCCAGGCTTTTCAGAGTCTGTTGTAAATGGTACCATGGAGCTGTCTGTGGCTGAGACAGTGTGGTGTCAGACTACCATTGTCACTGAACTTTCTTGGTCAGTGACATGGCACTGAAACCCCTACTTTCTGGTGACCAGGTTGACTCTCAGTCATTCCCTTTGCCCCATGGGTGACAGGTCCCAGCATGCTTCAGTGAAATATGCTGGGTAATTAGTACATGTGTATTAAAAATAAATTCCCCTTTTTATTTCCAGATGCTTTAAAAAAGTCAGTGTCATCTACTGAAGGACTGATGCACCATGGGGCAGATTCAGAAGTAGGGAATGAGCTGAGCTGTTCAGTCCTTGCAGTCTAGCTGAAATCACCTAAGAGACAAAAGAGTTGGATAAGGTGCCCATGCTTGCTGTGTAAGTACCAAGTTATCAGAGGCAGAGGACCTGCTGTTCAGGATACACATTTAAAGAACTCCTGGCTTAGAGGAAGGCGGGGTGGGGAAGGTTTGGGGGAAGCTAGCTAGTGTTTTGACTCCAAACAAGCCAAGCCAAGGCTTACAGAGAGCCATTGCTGGGGGGTATCAAACTATGAGTCCTGATGGTCTTTTTTCACTTAAGAAGATGCGTAGTGAGTGTGTTTCTTTGACCCAACTAAATGTCAAAGCAGAAGAAGCCACTTTGGATATTCTCTAAAGACATTTCTCCTGTCCTCATCTCGGGTTCTATATGATCAGATTGTTAAGGAAACCCTGACAAATATGTGCTTGATGCTTATTTTCCTTTACCACTCTTAGAAGTCAGTGGCATACTTCAGACATTTGCATTAGTGCATATAAAGTATGCAGAGCAATTGAGTTTCCTCAGGGTCATTAGTGTTAGTAATTCTGAGATTGACAGTCAGGGCTAAGCTTCGCTCAGTTTTGCCTATACTGCTTTTTCCCAGTAATGTCCTTCATAGGCAGCAGAATCAATGGCTCTATTTCCCAAGAACAAGTCCTCTCCATTTTTTCCCCCATTTGACTAGATTCTGGGCAAAGGAATACAAACAAAAGGACTCCATGGACCTCCATGGGGACAGGCTGCCCTCCCTCCCTGCCTTTCTTCCTGACTTCCTGCAATTCATGGTGATGGATACAGGACCTGCAGATATAGGAAATGGGTACTAGGACTTTAGAGGTACACAGAGAGAGAGAGCTGGGAAGGACTTGTGCCCCTGATTTCTGTTGAGCTTCCTGATCAGCCTGCAGGGTGTAGGCCTAGATTCAAATGACACAAAGATAAACAACGGAGCCAGTTTAAGGTCCTTTGTTGGGCATTAATTACATAAGTGAACATATACGTGTGAAGCGCAGGAATGGGGTTTGCACCATGTGGTCCACAGCAGGTGCTCACACTGATGGGTGAAACAAAGCAGAGAAAACAAAGTGCTTCAATTCTGTGCAGAGCTACTTTTATTTAAGATTCCACTGCCAAAGCCCTTCCATCTATTCATATGCAGATGTAACCAGAGAGGTTTATACTGCTCAAAAAAATATTCGTGATCAATTTAACATCAAAAGATCCCATTTTGTTTTGTTTTCGGAAGCAAGACAGCTGTATGGCTCCCACGGCTTTCTAGCTTCCTCAGTGCTGGGAGGGACACCTTTTCTCAGGAAGAAGACTTTTCAGCAATGGAGGGGCTGTCATGTTCTGGGGAGAGGGTTCCCTGCAATTCAGGGTGAAAATGGTGGAATGGTGTGAGGAAAGCCCCCACAAAAGATGAGCAGGCAAGCAGCATCTCTGACAGCTAGAGCAGGAACCTGGAAGCCACTGTGTAGTCAGCATAGGAGTCGGAGGGCTGATGGGAGCCAGGGCCAGCTAAAGGAGCAAGAAAGGAGGACACCGCCTGGTAGGTGACTACAGAGGCTCACGCAAGGCATTCTGAACTCCCCTCCTCCCCAGCCGGGAAGTCTTGTGCTTAGACACACCCCTCACCTATAATCTGTTACTCTGGGAAAACCATGCCTAGTATTAGCTCTCTCACCCTATTGCTGATTCTATAAATCTCAGAGTGAGTGGGAAGACAGACGTCATCAGGTGCCTGGAGACCCTGTTAAGTCTCAGAAGAGTGGGTACCTTCACTATTTAAGCTGTAGGAGCCAAGTCCAGGAATTAACTGCTGGTGGAAACAGAACCTAGGTGTGAATAAAGGAGCTGCAGACTTCCTAGAATGAGAAGTGAGCTTGGGAAAATGAACTACTTTATTTTTCTAGTACAATTTATCTTTAGTCCAATTATGAGTAAAATATAGACATATTTGTGTACAAACTCAGAAAGAGGACACTGCATTCTTCATTTTTATTTGTGTCTTGTGTTCCAAGGGAACCCTCCACCTGCTCTAGTCCTAATTCAGAACTCAGCTTCTTCCAGGGAGCTGTGGGGCTGGGAGGGGACTGGAAGGTGGCAGCAGGGACATAGCACTTTGCTTTGGCCAAGTCAGACCTCTTCCCTTGCTTTCTTTGGCTTTTTGTTTCTAACTTCAAGAAAGCTTTTGTAAAATTCCCATGGGTGCCCAGGAATGTGAAGTAACTTCTAGAAGTATTCAAATGCAGCAGAATGCACTGTTGCTGCTCAGTTTTCTTGGTGGCTTATGTGGAGGGAGCTGGCAAAGAAAGAACTTGGGCTTTGTAGGCAGGTATGCTCCATATTCCGTTGGGGGAGGGGAGGACATGTAGCACAAGCTAGCCTCTAACTATGACCATGCCTCTATTCCAGAATTCCGATTGTTCACCAGCATTTTAGCTATCAACTTGTCACAGACCAGAATCACCTGAGAAGAGAGATTTAATAAGAAGTTATCCAGATCAGGGTGATCTGTGAGTATGACTATGTGGAATTGTCTCCATTGTTAATTGAGATAGAAACACCCACCCCACTGTGGGTGGAACCATTCACTAGGCTGGACTAGAAGCCATCTAAGAGTAAAGGAAGTTAGCTTGAGCAGTCAGGCAGCATGGGTGACCTCATTTTTGTCTGTTCTCCCCTGTGGCTGTGGTGTGATGAGCTGTTTCAGGTTCCTGCCTTGACTTTTCAATAATGACAGACTGTCACTTGGAATCTTGAACCTTTCCTCCTTGATGCTGCTTTTCAGCAGGCACAGACATGAAAGCAGAACATGCCACTTGCATGATGCAGGGGTGGATCCAGAGCTGCAAGCATGCCAGGCTAGCACTATCAACTGAGTCCTCAATGTGTCTCTTCTGCAGGTGCTTCAACCTGCTGAGAATGTTTTCCCCTTTTGAAAACCAGAAGAAGGACACTAATAATAACTAATTGCATCTCTTCTGTGGTCTGACACATGTAAGAGCTCCACAAGTATAATGCCCACAGCTTTCACGCCCTCCCCATTCTCATCAGAAAGTGATTCTGTTGGACATGGAGTGTAGGTGAGGGTTAAAGGTTGACTCACTTAACTTCATAATCTTACCTACATGCTTAGAAAGTGATTTCTTCAGAACATGTCACCTAAAAGCCCCAAACCTCTTTCCTTGACTCTTGTTCTAGCATCTAGCCACCCCACAAATTTATAAACCTTTCTCAAAAAAAAAGAGAAAAGAAAAAGAAAAAAAGTTAGTGAATTTCTTCTGATAGGCTAGATAATACTTTGTACTATCTCAGAGGCAGACTTCTAAAAGATTTTATTTTTAATTATGTAAGAGTGTGTGTGTGTGTGTGTGTGTGTGTGTGTGTGTGTGTGTGTGTGTGTACAATGCCCACAGAATCCAGAAGAGGGTGGTGGAACCCCTGGAGCTGGAGTCACAGTGGTTGTGAGCTGTCATGTGGTGCTGGGGACTGAACTCTGGTCCTCTGCATGAGCAGCATGTGCTCTTAACCATTGTGCCATCTCTCCAGTCCCTGAGCAGAAGTAGATGTCCAAATAAGGAAGGATATAACCAACCTGTGGTTACTAACCATTGACAGATGTAGCCTGATATAATGACTTCACTGATGGAGCTCTGGTTCTCTTCAAAACTCTGCAGAGCAATTCTCAGTAGCACTGGCTATATAAGAGAGTCCTTTCTTTTGACACCTTGTTGAAGCTAATTGGATTCATGTTTTGAGAGATGTCATGTAACTTTTCTGCTGACTCATGAATGTATGTATACACATGTTATACATACATATATGTTATACATACATACATGTATACATACATACATACATATATGTTAAATGCAGCTCTATTAATAAATTTAACCAGGAAGGTGTTTGTGTAGATTTGGAGGGAGGATACATGCTGTATGTTGTTGTATGAAATTTATCAGTTGTTAAATAACTACTAGAAGCCTCAGGATAAATTTGGCTTTTCTATGAACTATGTCAAAGCAAACAAGAGGAATTGGGACTGTGTCATACACGGTGTCTTCAGGAATAACCTCTACAATGCAAACTTCTTGAGACAATTGAAAACCACACGTATGTCAGTCACTCAAAAAGAATTCTGTTTCATTCTATCACTTACAGACTCATGAAATAATTCTCACTTCTGATGCTACTGATGGAAAAGTAATCAGTGTGTGTGTGTGTGTGTGTGTGTGTGTGTGTGTGTGTGTTGTGTGAGTTTTCTACTCATTCACTTTTTAAAGCCATCTGTAGCATAAGAAAGTGACCTCCAACCCTGGGTCATTTGTGGCAGGGTATTCTGTCCTGATAATTCAAGGGAATTACCCCCTTGAGTGGGTCAAATGATTTCTCTCCTTTTCATTAATAAATTCTTCCACAATGCTTGTGAAATACAAGTAGGAAAAACATTGTCTCTTTGTTGATATGGAGGTCATGGCTTAGGGCTTAAAGGTTGAGGGAGAAGCCATTGGCAAGTGAGGTGCTTGAACCTTCACTTGTATTCTAAGTCTTATTAGTGGACCCTAGTAAATTTTAGGGTTCTACATTTATCTACAAGCTTCACATTTTTGGGTCATAAGAAAAGATTTTAAATTTGAAATGCTGTCAAAGCTACATATATTATAAATTTATTCTCATTATTTCTTTGTTTCTACTTTTCAATATTCAGCAGCCACAGAATCTAATTCTCCTAATTCCTTAAGTTGCACCCACTTCATATAAGCTGCTTAGATTTCAATATCTGGGTCTGAAAGTCTCTATAAACCTATATATCTGCCTCCCCAATGAGGATGGTACCAGAGCAAACTACATCCTGTGGGGTCTGTGGCTCTAATAAGACTTAATGCATTTACTTTCTTAGTAAACTACAAAATTCATGCAAACACAATTGATGCAATTTTTGTTTCAGTCAACCTTAGGAAGTAGAATACTCATAAGTGCCACACATTCAGGGTAAAGCTGAAGTCTTAGGGAGCAATTTGACATGTGTGATGTCATTTTCAACAGGATCATGGAAAGATTACCCTGCACAGACTCTACAAACATCCCACAGAATTCATGGGAGATCAGTACGTGTCTACCCACAGGCCATGACTAATCCTACTACAGCTCTTCTCATTTCTTCCTTTAATAGATTGCATCCTAAAAGAAGGGAGAAGGTTATTTGTGTGATTGCTGCACAAGCCAAGGGAAAGCATGGTTTAAATGCACAAGATCCTTGGTTTTACCTAAGGTAGCCATAAACACGACATAGAAAATGAGATAAAGAATGGAATTAAATAAATTTAATTCAATAGTTATATACATTTCTATTGGCTTTGAAAGTTATAAATTTATAAACTAAAGTTCCATTTGCTATTGGGATACCACCTTACAAGGACTCCAATTTGCAGTAAGGCTCATTAAGGAAGGGAATGGCTCAGTTGCCTTTAGCCTACTGGCTACGGGTGGGTTAGGACTTCTGTTGGTCTTTTCTGTGTCGAACACACAGATTGTAAGCCCAGAGCCACTTTGAGATCTTTGGCAGCAGTTAACTCTGCAGCTCACACATGATTGAGCCTGTGTTAGGGACCAAGGTTTCAGGAACCAAACATGAACCATGGAAAGTAGTAGCTAAGCCAGAGAACAAGTCAAAAGCCTACCACCCTTCCCCAGAGCAGTAACACCTGTTTGCTAACCAAGCAGTAACACCTGTTTGCTAACAGGAGGCTCCCAAAGATAAGAACATTCCACAGTCAGGTGCCATGTCAACTGAATGTAAAGAACATTCCATGGTCAGGTAGCCTAGCAACAGAACAAATGGCCCCTGACCAGTGACCTTAGCAAACATCTTGCAGTTGCATGACCTGCATGTCTCCCACGTTCTGCACCCCTTCCACGTCCCTTCCCCTTCCCTCCTTCCTGCCCCTTCCCCTCTTATGCTATATAAGCCATGTGGAGAGAAATAAAGATTGGCAGCTTGATCAGAATCTTGTCTTGCTGTCAGTCTCTTGTGTCCCCTGTCTCTCATTTGCTCCCACAGGTGGGTCGCCCCAGTTGAAACCCCGCTGGCCGGGGCAAGCCTGCATGATAATGAATATTCAGAGATAGGTAATTCCTGGGGGGCACTCACCAACCTAAGACAGAGTACCTGTGTGGCCTGGACAGGTGTCTCCATGATGGGTAAGGTGACCTGCTGTCGTCCCACACAACCTATATCAGAAGCTCATTTTTTAGTAAAAGGGGGGACCTGTAGGTCCCTGGCTCCTGTTTTGGGTAACTGTTGCCTTGCTTGCTAACCTTAACCTTGATATCCTCCCTATGCTAATTCCCTGCCGGGTTCCACCCTCCTGAATGTTTAAGGGAAGTTCCTTGTCTGTGTATTCTGCATTTTGGGGATTAACAGCTTAGATGCAAGATTGTAAAACATTGGTAGCAAACTTCTGCCCTTCGGGGTTCTCCCATTGTGCTGTAAGCCTGTATTTAAGACCTCCTCTCTCCTTTAATAAACGACATTCGACATTCACAAAAAAAGAAAAAAAAGAAAAAAAAAAGGGAATGCTTACTGAGTGCAACGAAACAAATCATTCACAAGTATGCAAGAAGGAGAAAGCAAAGCGTCTCCATGACCAAGGACAGTGCTTTCTCTCATGCATGTGCATGTGTGTGTGTGCATGTGTACATATGTTTGTCTCTCACTTGCCCAGAACTTGCCAACCAGGAAGCAAGCTCTGCTTGTTGGCCAGTGAGCCTCAAGGATCCTCCTGTCTCTTCCTTCCCAGAAGTGGGATTATAAATTTGGGGCTCTGGTCTTTGTACATTAGTTCTGGGGATAGAATTCATGCCCATGTGCTTGTGAGGATGATCTCTCCAGTCTGATTCCAATTCTGTCTGAAACTACCAGAGACTGACAACCTTAATGTGACCAGTGAGGAGGAAATTCAAGGACCACCACTGGCCCTCTTGAGTTAATGGATGAGAAGGCTGGAGGAGGCTGAAGAAGAACACAAGAGAAGCACAAGCAGCTGGTAGGAGCAGCCTATGTCTAGAGGAGGTAGAATGTCAATCCCCAGAAGTTTTATGGATGGGCATACAGGGGTTCTGGAGATCTGCTAATGGCTCGAGAAAAGCTTGCTCGACTGAACAGCTCAGCAGGGACCTCAGCCTGAGTGGAAAGGCCAGCCCCTGCAGTGAGTGAGTGGAGCAACATTTTCAGAGCACAGCCATTGACTCTCATAAAAGAAGGCAGCTCGTCAAATGCTGAGGTGATGGTCAGTGCCAGCTGTGGACATTTTCAAATGTGGTGGGCACAGAGGTAATTTTAGGGCAGGGGGCATTTAATTTACTGAGTGGCACCATGTATATAAGGACTTGAGATATATGAAAACCATGGGATGCCTGGCTTTGCTGCTGAGCTTGGAGACAGTGGATGGTCCAGGCCACTCAGTATTGTTTGCAGTTCCTGCGCTGCAGTAAGCATCACTGACCCAAGGACTGGGCAGGAGCTCTTTGAGCATGTTAGCTTTTGAGTATGCATGTTTATGACTATGAATCCGTTCCCCTCCCCCAGAAGCAAGAATACATAGTTCCGTTTGTGTGGCTCACATTATTTAAACTTTTCTGCATTACAGGTATCCTTTCTTTATAGACAGGAAGTCTTTCTTAGATTATACCAGCATAAATTATTTCTTAGTACAGTCGGGTTTGTAACTGGTCTCCTTGATAAGTCAGGGAAACATGATGGGAGGATGTTTCTTAACTCTGAATCTCTTGATGCAGAGCTGTCGTGGACGGTTTTCACCAGGGGTTGGGAGTGAAATCTCCCTGCCCCCACCGCTGTGTGCACTGTAAGGTGGGGAAGGTGGTAGTGTTCTGGAGTAGTTGGGGAGAAACACTCTCAGAACAGAAAGTGATGCACAGTGAATGGTATATACTTTAGCCTTTTATCCCAAGTGGTCTGATACACAAGAAGTTTAAAGACTGGGTAAGTTCTGCCATGGGTGTCACTGTGCCTCAGAGTTTCTAGGTTCATCACTGCTTGGTTTCACTTCAAGGAATGAGGCAAATGTGGCAAGCTAGAGCATTCCAATAAAGGATTTGAGATGCTTATCTGGTCTCAACTCCCTTCTGTAGCCCTACAACAGAGGTTTTCCTTGCTTGCCAAGATATTAAGTATTCTTTTCTGATACCAAAATTGAAATAATTTACAGCAGTTATTAAGATCCAGGCATGTGGAGCATTTCCATTGAAGACTTCCTAAAATTCCTCCAGAGCCCATCCTCAATGCTGAGGCTCAGAGTACTGACTTCAAGCAGGCTTCTGGTGACGCAGCTGTTGGGGCTGTGAACCACCCTTTATGGAGATAAATAATTAGAAATACTGTTAGAAACTGTCCTCAAAGCTCAAGCCCTCTCCTGGGAATACACTGAACACTAGGGAGGTAAACTCATGTCTCATGCTAGGGAAAGGAGCCTTCAGACACTCAGGGTTCTGGGTGCTCAGCAGCATTCTGAGTGCCCCTCAGCTATCCTCATAGGCAGTCTATGCTGCCAATGTCCTGACTGACCATGAGCAGGGGACACATGGCTCTGTTGGCTTTGGGACACAAGTGGCTAGGCTGTCTCTGTGTCAAAGCACCTGGTAAATACTCAGTGGAAAGGCTTTTTCATAACAATGAGGTAAGTTGCATTAGTTCCATCCAAATGTTACATCCAGGCAGAAGAACAAGAAAGGCAGAAGGACAGCAGCAGGAGAACATCTCCCTTTGGTACTTCAACTTGTCCAGAAAGCACGGTGTGGCACTGAGGTGGTACCAGACAGGGACCTCAGGGGTCAGGGTCTGGATGGCAGGCCCTACTGATAATTTAGTATTTCTTTTTAATTTAAAAATTCCATTTGTGTGTGTGTGTGTGTGTGTGTGTGTGTGTGTGTGTGTGTGTGTGTGTATGTGCAGGTGTGGGTGTGTATGTACCATAGCATAGCATATGGATGCCAGTCAGAGGACAACATGCAGGAGTTAGGTCTCTTTTATCATGTGAGTCAGGGGATCAAACTCAGGTGATCAGGTTTGGTGACAGGCACTGTTACCCGCTGAGTCACTATACTGGCCAGCTGTTTGTATTCTTAGGGATGGTAGAAACATCGGTTCTCGAAGCTAAGCCATGCTGGGGTCCACAGGGCAGTTACTGTTGTTCAGAAATTCCTGACACCAAGGCTGTTAAGTCAAACTCCTTGAGACAGAATAGGAGACATTTCTAAGGTGTTAAATCTGTACCTTAAAAGTTCCAGAATGCCCTCTTCTGTGCGGGGCTGGGTTTCTTCCATCCTATGTTTATTGTGTATTTGACTAAGGGAATCCATGGCGGGGTGGGGGGGTGGGGGGGCACTGTGACTCATTGGTTCCCTTTGGAGAACACATCCGAAGCTTCAGGGCAGGTGCAGGGAGGTGGTAAAGCACGCCCTTGATTGAGAAATAAAGGCTTCTGTGGTTAGTGTGCTTGTACAACAAAAATCATTAATGGTTTTCTAATTATACAAATGAGATAATTTTGTTGGAGAAAATGACAGAATGTTTTCTTTTATCAAGATCACGCCGCGCAAAGCTGAGATGGCACCCTCTCCCACCATCCCTTTAATAAGCCATTCATTCATGTACTTCAGGAATGAGATCATTTGGTCAAAAAAAAAAAAAAAAAAAAACCTTTGATGAGGAGTGCATAACAATTGTACTGAATGGCCATTTGTGTGTTGGATGTGCATGTCCTAATCACAAGACAGCAGAGAAGTGCAA